>NC_057797.1:27671610-27675138 GCF_018294505.1 Triticum aestivum | reverse complement strand
AAGTAGGAAAACAAAAAAGGAAAAAGGAGAACATTAAAGTTGAGGATGAGAGCAATCTAACTAGTTAGTCGAAAGCATGCACTAATTTCGAAGACCGTCAGAAGGTGGTTGTACGAGCATGGTTAATAATAGAGCCAGCTGCCGGCTATAACATGTTGCCATGCCATTCACGGCCAATGTAATAGCTAACACGTATAATAATTGGCTATAAGAAAGTACTACTTTGTCAACATATGGCCCACCTTTCACTCTCACAAATGTTCTTGGAGCTCAGCCCGCTTTGCTTTCCTTCTCTCTCCTATTCTCTCTCTTCCAACTAAGCAATAATACAGTATTTAAATCCTTACTGCCAGCTTACGTCCCCTTATTATACATGCTATACACACTTCAGAAGCAAAGGTATTAAATTGATACTGTACCACCCAGCATCTACTGACCTGTCATTTCACGCTTTAACTCCGCGAGCTCTCTGCTAGTAGTAGTACACACAAAAGAAAGCACTCAGTCCTTGGTAGACCGTCTCCTCCGCCCTCCCTCACGGCGGGTGGTGCGCAATGTCAAGACCAACCAAATCCGAGCTCGACCGCTTCTTCTCGCGTAAACCTGACCTCCCCGGGAGATATGGGACCGCATCCGAGCTCTCAAGAATGTTCCCCTCTGGATTTGAATCCGAAGTGGAAGATGAAGTTGAAGCTGAACCTTGGCCTATCGCCGAAGCTGTGGAAACCGGCCTTCACTCGCAAGGTCTGTCCTGACAAGAAATAGGTTTACTTGCTGTTGGTTCTCAGTTGTTCATAGCTCCAACTGATTATAGCAGCCGCAACGACTTTAGAAATGCGTCAGTTACATTTTCTGCGTAGTAGCTGTTGTATGTTAGAAAGAATCACATGATGATTAATCAGATTGCTTGCTTAAAGTGTTATTCCTTGCTTTGCATCACGCAACATGTTTGGCTTCAGGAAGCTACTGTCACCAACTTACCGTTACTTGTCTTGCTACACCTGCAGAGTCCTCTGCTGCAGAATCCTCAAACCAAGAGTGGGGGAAGAATTTTCGGAGAAAGAGTATTCAAGGAGTGGGTGTTGCGACTGGTCATGATCTGCTGTCCTCAGGACACGCTGGTAGCAGCGTCGGAGACAATATCCCAGGTGTTGCGGCTTATCTTAACCCTCCGGGCTCAGGAGATCCTGGTGGTAGAATCTCAGAGCATGCTTGTCCAGGTGACCTACACTACTCGGTAAAAGATTATGGGTGGAGTGCAGAAGCGAGCCAATGGCAACGGCCTAGGAGGATCCGCCGCCGCCGATGAAACCCAGACGGGCTTCTTAAACGGGCCTCAAATATTCTGACTCCTACTTAACTATGTAGACCCCAAACATGAAAAACTAATGCTCACATCCCTACTCTTTCAATATTTGATGATCTTGGTAAACATACTAAGATGCTCAACATTTATTTATATTTTTTTGCGGGGATCATATACACACCGATTCTCCTAAGGGTTCCAATTTCCTAATTCAAAATTCATCCAACTATTTTGTTTCCATATTTCCACTGATATCTTTGGCAGTCAACTGATGAATCCAGCCTGGCTTAGTTGTGCATATGCGCAGAAAGGATGTACTAGATATTTTCACAAACAGAAAAGAGAGGGTGTACTAGATATGCTTTCTATATAGCATCTCCAACAGCCGCGCAACGCGCCGCGCGCTAAAAACTCATTTGCCGCGCGCCCTTTGCCTGGTTTGGCACGGCCGGCAGTGCTGGCTCCAGCAGCCGCCCTAAAATTGAGTGCGCACGCGTAGCTCCAACGGCCGCGCTAAAATGTAGCGCGCGTTAAACATTGCGTACATCTTTTTATATAAAAACTATAAATAAAATTCATACATAAGAACGATACATAGATATTTTACATAGTTCCATAGCATAGATATATTAAAAAACTACTGTGCAACGACATAATAAAAAAAATACTAGATAGTGCAACTACATAGTGCAACTACAGCCTACTCCCAGTCGTTATCATCATCATCATCATCATCGTCATCCTCGCTGGTCTGGTCTGAGGTATCGAGTCACATGTCCTCCCAATGGTCGTCATCAGACGAAAAGATCGTCTGCCCACCATTTTCAGCGATTTCGCACTGCGATAACACCAGGGCCTTCCGCTGACATCTATCCAACCACTCGCGGGGCGCTTTGCCGTCTGCTCCTCGCGGCGCCTTGCCCAGAAGGCTTCCTCATTGGCGACGTCCTCCGGGTGGCGCCGGCGCCACTTCGCCATGGCCCGCTCGTCCTCCTCTGCGACAAAGAGGCGGCGCTGCCGCCGAGCATGCTCCGCACGTTCCTGGTCCGTGATAAGACGAGGCGGAGGGGCGCTGTCCTGCGCCTGCTGGCGCGTGTGGACATCCTGGAAGTTCATCTGCTGGCGTGGCCTGTCCAGGCACCACGCGGCCGCGTCGTAGGCGCGTGCGGACTCGTACAATGTCTAGAACGTACCGAGGCCAAGCCGGACGTCGCTGGACCGAATCTCGGCAGAGTACCAGCCGTTGGGGCGCTGGTGGACGCCGCGGTAGCCCGACGCTCCTCGGCGGCGCGGCGGCATGGTGGCGCGGCGGTGGCGGGGCGCTGGAGCGGCGAGGAGAGGAAGCGGTGGAGGCGCTGGAGCGGCGAAGAGGCTACGTGGCGCGCGTGGCACTGTGGATAGGCGCTTGACGAGCGCCGCAATTTATAGGCGCACCAGAAGTGGCGCGTCAAAAGTAGCGCGTGAGCTGCCGCCCTTTCCCGCGCGTGCTTGTTTCCAGCCACCGCTGGAGCGCGGGAAACCATCCCCCGCGCGCTAAAAACCAAGTTTACCGCCCGCGCGCCTTTTGGCGCGGCTGTTGGACATGCTCTTAGAGCATCTACAGCCAGGCTCCCAAACCCTCCCTATACGTCCAGGGCGACGACCCGGTAAAAAAAGGATCTAGATAGACCCCTCATACCGGCGCTAAATCCTCAGCCTGACCGGCGCCCTCATGTCCAGCCCAAATCTTGAAATTGATATTTTATCATCACTGAAGTAACAGAAAGGACGTCAATTAAAAAAAAGAATCAAAGGACATACATGGACAAAAAAATTCATGCAGAAAACAAACAAACTAAAAGCCTATGATAGGCAAAGTCAATTGTGCTTTTGAGATTTCAGAAATTTACCTGGCTGAGGCCTTAGATTAAACCAGAATAACAGAGAGATTACCAAGCCATTCACTCACATGGTTTCTTGTTTGGACGACATGAAATCCTTACAAAACTAAGCAAACTAGGAATAGAGGCATAGAAAAAGCTCGAGAGTTTTTCCTTGAAGTGGAACCCATCTATAAGGGTCTGGACAGGTCATGTGTTCACTACCGGACTCGCGGTCTATGCCTACGGCCAGGGGCCGTCGGCATAGGTCATTTGCCGTCGGCATAGATCTATGCCTATGGCTGCCGTCGGCATAGACCCGTCGGCGTAGATATCGTCAGCGTAGTCTTGTCAGACCGTCGG
>NC_057797.1:27657186-27671345 GCF_018294505.1 Triticum aestivum | reverse complement strand
ACGCCGACAGCCGGGGTCAGCCGTCGGCGTAGTTTAGCCGTCGGCAGTGTTTTTCCGTCTGACGGCAACGGACGGCGCCGTCAAAAGCGCTGACGAGTCATGGGATGCCACGTGGCAAAGGTACGCCGACAGCTTGGCCGTCGGCATAGGTAGAAATCTATGCCGACGGCCTAGCCGTCGGCGTACCTTTGCCACGTGGCGTCCCGTGGTGCTCCTGGTGGCAGTGCTATGCCTATGGCAAAGCCGTCGGCATAGATGAAAATCTATGCCGACAACATTGCCGTAGGCATAGATCTGCCACGTGGCAAGCCCTGGTAACTCCTCGGCTTATATATGCCGACGGCTTTGCCGTAGGCATAGTTATTTTTTTATTTTTTTTATTTTCCCTGTTTTCTCTTTTTCAATTCATTTGACAGCATTTCAAAGCAGAATAATATGGAATTATGCAGAAATATGACAGTTCATCATCTAAACATACTCAAGTTCATCATCATCATCAAAACATAGTCAAGTTCATCATCATCATCTAAAGATCATCACCGGCGGAAGTTCATGAGCATAAACGTAGTGCAAGACATGGAACATCATAAAAGTAGCAACATGAAAGGCATGGCACGACGGCCACATGCACGGAATCATCATCGACATCAAGCAAGACCACCTCCGCCAAAACCACCAGCAAGACCACCTCCGCCAAAACCACCACCACCAAGACCACCTCCGCCAAAACCACCACCGCGACCACCATCACTCTACCAGATCGGAGTGACTGGGGTCGACGGAGCAGTAGTCGAGCCAGCGGTCCCCTACATGTTTCAGAAAAGATTCTAACGGTAAATATGATATGATAGTGTTGAATGAACGAGAACTAGTTTGCCAGTAGTTAGGCAAATGTACTAACCGGACCATCACTGCCTAGTGCCACCCATTCATCGAACGTGGGCACGTGTGGGGGTTCTCCCGCAGGTGGTGGTGGGGGTCCCATTTGTGGTGGATCCGTGCGGTTACTCCAAGACGCCAACATAGCCTGGATGTTAGTTAAACAAGCAAACTAGAAGGTTAGAAGGAAAGAAAGTGCAAAAATTTAGCTTGGTTTTAAGAGGGCAAAACTAACCGCCATCATCTGACGGTTGTAATCATCATTTTCCTTCACTCGTTGCAAGTACTCTCGCACCTCGAGATTCCTATGCTCAACAAAGGCCTTATATGCCTACATAATTTAGGTTGTTTCTAAGTGAGCAATGCTGAAAATGAACTGAGAATGCTAGAGAGAAAAAGATAAAGGGGAAGTACTTACAGCATGCTGGCGGGCTAAGGTAGTCTGTGAACGCCCCGTACTCTCTAACTGGCTCGGGTTGGTAGACCGAAGCCGTGTGTACAAGATCGAAGGAGTTATCAAGCCATCAAAACACGGATACCGGTCATGTGACTTCCCCTGGATGGCCACCACCGCCGTGTCATCGATCTGAGACTGGGCGACCTCAGGAACAGGAACATCTGGATGCAACTTCTGATAGTGCTGAGTGTAAGACTCCAGGTGCTCCTCGGTCTTGCCATAGTACTGGATCTCGCCCTCCTTGGGATGACTCCGCTCGCGGGCCAGCTTCCACGACTCAATCTCTGAGAGCGGCCTCTTCAACTTGTCCTCCTGCAACGTCAAACAGAAGTTAGCCATACATAAGAACATGATGGTAAAGAAGAACAAAAATGCATCATGCATATAGATATACCTTCATGGCCTTGAAGCCCCAGTGGTTCCTGTTTCCTTGGCCGTGTGTCCCGTCTTTTCCACGGTTAGCCCGGTCCTTGATGCTCTTGGCAGCAAACTCTGCATCGTCGCCGAGCCACCTGTCCACCAAACTCGCCCATCCGTCATGCCTTCCATAGCACCAACGATGAATAACCTATGCAAATTTTGGAATCATGACATGTGAGCACGAAACATATAGTTGATTGCTTGAAACAATCATAAGTTAGTAATAGTTACCATCATGAACTGCTCCCTGTTCAAGGTAAGTCGTTGCCTCTGCGCTTGAGTTTTGGTCATCTTTTGTTGCAGGTAGATGTGGTAGTACTGCGAGACGGCAACCCAGCGCACCTCGTACTGCAACTGATGTGCTTTCTTCTTCGCAGCCGCAAGCAAGACCACGTCGGCTCCGGCCTTGTGCTCGTCAAGAACTCTATAGAGTTGCTGCAATCATGCATAAACCAGAAGCAAACAAGGAATGAGTTGAGTGATTCAACGATAAACTATGAACAAAACTGAAGACAAGTGATTCAGAAGAGAACTTACCCAAAATTTGGTGATCACGGCCTTAGCGGCCGTCCCGTACTCCGCGTTGCTGCAAGCCTCGTAGTGGGCCCAACTCGTGGCCAAAACCCGCAGTTGCGGGTCCCTGTCTGGCCGCGGGCAGAATAGGCCAGGCCAAAACTCCTTCAATAGGACAGTGATAAGACCGTTCGGTTTATGGCCCTTTCTGCGAAGGATCCAGTTTCTGCAAAAGAATCAAATGATTGCCATGTGTACAATAAGAAAATGTTGTCATGTGTTGAAAATATGATCGAGAGGCACTTACTCTGTCCCCACAGGTTCAATGAGCCACTTGTGCTCCTCGATAGAAGGTGGTGTAGGTAGTCCGGCATTACCACGCAGCCACCCCTGCGGAGCACCCGGTGGCAAGTCACCCCACAACTCGGGATCAACATCCCCTCCACCCTCCTCGCCCTCCTCCTCCACGCCCTCCTCCTCCTCACCCTCCTCCTCCTCGCCATCAGGAACATACTCCTCCTCCTCAGACTCAGAAGGTGCCTCTATATAGGAGGGCATCGAAGAAGACCCTCCTATTTCGGACACGGCCCGGAGTTTTTTGCCCCGGCTGCCTCCCCCCCCCCACCTCCTCCTCCTCTAGGGGCTCTCCCCCACCGCCTCCTCCTCTAGGGTCTCCTTCCCCGACCCCTCCACCTCCCTGTGAGGTGTCATCCTCGCGTAGTCGGGAAGGAACCTTGTGGGCTCGTCCACTCCGAGTAAGTCCTTTGAATTTACTGAGGAAACTGGCGCCGCTGGACTTGCCCATGATTAGCAAACCTGCATTGAGAAGAGAATAAACAATTAGTAAGGATATCAATTAAACAAGCATACAGGAAAAACATTAATACCAGAACAGCACATTAAGCATACTATTGTAATGATCATTAAAAGAACTTACATTTTCTAGAACCCATATGAATCATCACTATTGTAATCTATATGTGGACCGGTCTCATCATCACTATCACACATATCATCTTTGTTGTCTGACGGAGGTGGAGGCTCTTCCTCATCGTCAGCGTCTTCATTTAACTTTTCAAGCATAATCATGTCTCTTTGATTCACAACTGCCTCACCATCAATCTGTGCGTCGTCGTCGTTTGGGTCCAGGTCAACATAACCCAAGTTATCATCCTCGTTGTTTCGGACCACGTCATCATGTTCCTCTTGATAGAACACTCCCTCGTATGTCATGGGGTTTATGTTGTAGTAATAATCATCGTTCGGGTCCGGTAGCTTACCATGCGGCGACACCTTGAACACAACTTCCCAACCCTTTAGGTACTCTTTCTGGCATGGGTAAGGCAGATAATATACTTGTGTGGCCTGGGTAGCGGCGATAAAGAGATCAGCTCCGGCATAGATGGTTGATGGTTTAACTTCAACTAAACCAACAGAAGGCGTATGTCTCAGAGCCTTTTTGGGGTCGAACCATCGGCATTTGAACACAGTGAGACTTAGGTGTTTGCGGCCACGTTTGAATGTAAGCTCGTATATTTTTCCTACCCTTCCGTAGTAATCTACTTTATTATCTCCTTCAGTGAAGACTCCAGTATTTATGGTTTTGGGATCAGGCCGACTGTTCTGGTGCTCCTCTGTATGGAAGCGATACCCATTCACATCATACTTTTGGCATGTCATGACGACAGGGTCAAAACCCATGGAAACCCATCTCAATTTTTCATCCATTGATTTGGTCGGATCATTTCCCTACAAGTTTAATTGAAATTATAGGGTGCATGAGTTTAATTGAAATTATAGGGTGCATGAGTTTAATTGAAATAGGTAATAGGGAAGTGTGAAAAATTACTTTCTCCATGAACCACGCAACGAAATTTTTCCTTCCATCAGCACCCTTTCGGAGAAGAGCAAGTGCCTCCGCTTCAGTAGGAGGCAGCATTCCCGTCCATTCTTCTTCAACGAATCGACTACAATAAGAACATTGGTATAAGAACTAGGCAAAGTGAACATAACGAATTGACTAAAAGAATGGTGCAAAGGTATTACCTCATCCACTCATCCTCAACTTCCTTGATGTTGTGCAAGATATAGAACATGACCTCCTCCCACTCATCTCGTGGCATGAGATAAGGTTTCGAGCATCCAGCCCTACCACCTTGCCCGATGAATAGAGGCAACTTTGGTTTATACTTGGGTTCTTCTGTATTGTATCGAGACACCTTATTGTGCAACGTGGGAACATGGTCCGGATAGTAGGCTGTCCTGAGGTCTGCCACCTCCTCTAGGATAACTGCCTCAGCTATGGAAGCTTCAATCTTAGCTTTGTTTCCACATTTCTGTCTCAGATGCTTGTTCTGTCTCTCAGGGCCATACTGCCAACGATTCTGCACAGGCCCCCCAACAATACCTCGTCCGGGAGGTGCAAAATGAGATGTGTCATCGGAGTAAAGAAGCCTGGCGGGAAGATCTTCTCTAGCTTGCATATCAACTCCGGCGCCTTCTTATGCATTTCTTTTATCTTCTCAGGACATACTTCTTTAGCACAAAGCGTGCGGAAGAAATGGCTTAACTCCGTAAGCACACGCGAGACACGCTCGGGAAAATAGCCCCGAACCATCACCGGCATAATCCGCTCAATCCATACACGATAGTCATGACTCTTGAGCCCGGTCACTCTGCCCGTTGAAAGATTGACCCCCTTACTTATATTCGACGCATAACCATCAGTGAACTTCACGATGTGTTTCAGCCACTTGAATGCCTCCATCTTATGATCCTTTTTAAGTACGAAGCCAGCATCTGGCTTGAACCAAGATTTTCGACTGCCAGTGGGAGGCTGCATGTGTAGACGTGGTCTATCATAAATATTCTATTGATCAACTCTAGCATTAACATTATCCTTTGTCTTATCAGGAATGTTGAGGATCGTGTGAAAAAGGGACTCTGCGACATTCTTTTCGGTGTGCATCACATCTATGTTGTATGGAAGTTTGAGGTCCTTAAAATAGGGAAGCTGCGTGAAGGGGGTAATGTGAGTCCAGTTGTGCGTCTCACCATATCCTTCAATTTTTTCCCTTTACCTTTTCCTTTGCCCTCGCCCTCGTCTTCGCCTGTGGCTTTGCCTTTGCCTTTGCCTTTGCCTTTACCTTTGCCTTTCCCTTCACCGGCAGGCTTAAGAGCTTTCAGCTGAGCAAGCACATCCGCACCAGAAAACGTTGGAATCTCGTTTACTTCATGGACAACTTTGCCTTTTGTGAAGTTCTTCTTGTCTTCCCTATCAGGATGGTCTGGAGGGAGGAACTGTCGATGCAGGTCAAATGCAACATACTTGCCACCCTTCTTCAGCCAAATGAAAATTAAGGCCTGCATGCACACTGGGCAAGGCATCTTTCCACTTGTACACCATCCGCAGAACAGGGCATAACCGGGAAAGTCATGCATGCAATATTGTAGCCAAACTTTCATCAAGAAGTTTTTCTGCAGATATCGGTCGTATGTCAACCTCGGGAAGTACCAAGAATGGTGCAAATCATCCACCAACGGCTGCATAAACACACTCAAATTCTTCCCCAGATATTCAGGCCCCGGAATTATAAGCGACAGGAACATGGTCTTGCGTTGCATTATGGCGCCGGGAGGGAGATTGAGCGGAATAACAAATACGCGCCAACAGCTGTATGGATTAGACGACATACCATATGGATTGAACCCATCACCTGTTATAGCAATTCTGACATTCCCAGCCTCGGCTGCTTCCTCCGGGTACTCTATATCGAATGACTTCCATGCTTCACCTCCTGATGGATGTACAATTTTTTTTGGATTGTACCTTTTCCCTTCCTTGTGCCACTTCATCATTTTGGCAGACTCCTTGGTGATGAAAAGGCGTTGCAATCTTTTTATAAAATCAAGATACCGAAGAACCTTCACAGGGATTTGTAGCTGCTACTTCTGACCATGCTTATCGACCACCTCAATATACCGAGAGGAACCGCACTTCCTACAGTACTTGTCATCCGCATACTCATGCCTAAACAAAAGGCAATTCTTTGGACAAACATGTATTTTCTCATAGTCCATGGAGAGCGCCTTCATGATTTTCTTCGTAGCGTACATGGTTTTCGGCAGTTCATGGCCCTCAGGCAGGCTATTAGCCCATACTCCCAGAAATGCTTCGAAGCAACCTCGGCTACAGCCATACTCAGCCTTGACTGCCATCAGTTGCGAGATGGCATCCAGCACAAACAGCTTGGCACCCTCATAGAGAGGTTTCTTTGACGAGGCCAAGATTTCCAGGAAGGCCTTTGCGGTTTCCTCCGGTTCATTCGCTTAATGTGATGGAGGTGTCGGCTGTGCAGCAAAGACATCATCTAGCATGTCTCTAACCCCATCATCCTCATAACCAGCGACGCGTTGTCGTATCACATCCTCTCTACCACGGTCCTGCTGGGCAAAGTTTATCAGCATATTAAAGTTGGGCATAAATCCATGCGTGCGAAGGTGCTTAGTCATCTCACTCTTATCTCTGCGGATACGTCTCTTACATCTGGCACACGGGCATTCTGGCACCATCCTCATTGGACTACGGAATATCTCTTTCAAAAACACATCAGTTTTCTCGACCCACTCTGTTGTTACTTGATTCCGACGGAAAAACCCACTATACATCAACTGATTATCTGCCATCTCTGCTTTATTGGAAGCCACACAACAAAATTAAGGATTCATTTAAATTACTCACATCAATATTTTATTTTTTACAAGGTTGACGAGAAATGACATTTAATCCACCTACATCTCTAATAGGTAAAGATGGGTCCTAATCCCACCCGAGAATGTGTAGATTGAGTACGTTGTCCATGCTCTACCCCACTCCGAGACAAAATTCCGGCAGCACCTCCCCGCTGTTCTCCAAATACACGTCTCAGCAAAATGCCGAGAGAATGTGCATCCGGTGAACAATAGGGAGGTGCCACCGAAATCCTATCTCGGAACGGGGTAGAGCATGAACAACGTACCCAATCTACACATCCTCGGGCTGTCCGTGGAAAGCGCTGGACAATCCGAAAGAGCTGTGGTGATAAATATGCAATTGAATGCATATTTATCGATGCAACCCTTTCGGACGGGAGACCTAGGTTACGCGACTTGATGTGAAAATTTAATCTAGTGACATGATTAAAAGAACGTATGAGGTGGTGGATTTGTAGCTCACCCTCGGATGTAGATGATGTAGTCGATCAGTGAAGGGACAATCAAAGACCAAGAGCTCCAACGTCAATGATCACTCCACCGGAGGCAACACCAGAAATCCTCTAAATTCCACCAAATGAAAAAAATTAGGTCATCACATCACATATAAAGCATCATCACACATCACATCATATCACAAACTTGTTTTAGCAAGACCAACTTGATGAAGTAACCACTCATCATATCCAAATTTTAACTTTCGTCTATCTATCTTCACAAAAAATTACTCTTCCCTCTCATCTCATCTTCACAATACATATATCTATAATATTGAGTATGTATCTAAAAACATAGTAAAACTACACAAATATCCATTCATCTCATCTATCTATCTCACATTGTGCACTTAATTTTTTTCAGATTTATACTCTCTTTCATTTCATTCATCTATCTAATCATCTATTAATATACATATATATATGCATTCATATACAACATTACTACACAAAAAAAGGTAAAAAAAAATCTTACCTACGGATGAGGCGACTTCTAAATTGGAGAAAGCTTCTAACAAGATGGCCAGTAGATCCTGCCAAATGTTGCTTCTCGGGAGCACATGTCCTGAAGGAGGCAAGCCCTGGAGCTTCAAGAAAGGAACTGATTACTCCTTTGAGGACCCTTTCACAATGGTGGAGGTTCGCAACATAGCTTAATATCTGTGGGGCCAGGGCCGAGCCGGCAAAATCCGAGGCCCTGTGCCAAACTCAAAAATGGGCCTTACCTCACTAAATCTTTGATTTTTTTTGTTTCTTTCTACGCTTTTGGTAACCAGATTCATGTTTTCTAATCAAAGACATGACTTGGATCTTGCAATACGAGACACCTAATAGATGAAAAAAATAAATAGCTAGAAGAATTTTGCAGAACTAAATAGCGGACGTAAATTGCAACTCACAATCAAGGCCTCACGTGATCGCCGGTTATCAAAGCGACGATGCTTAAGAAATTGGAGATCGGAAGATGGCTTGAACCTTCCATTCCTTCATGTCCTCCCTGCCTCGCTGCCGTTCGTGGTCCTGCTCTCCTGATGTAAGGAGGAGAGCGAAGAATGGATATAACCTGCAATTTAGCTTAACTCGGCCGCCGGAGGAGAAAATCAATAGATTGGCTTTGTTCGTCTCAATGGATCGCTGGATTTTATTTTTCTTACGCAGATCGATCGCTTTTTTGGAGAGAAGGCAGATCGATCGCTGGATGAGGCGCACGTCCCAATCGGGGCCTGTTTCACCCAGAGGAAAGACGGAAGGAGGCTCGTGTACAAAGGATAAAAGACCCAGCCAATTGGACTTTGCCCAGCCGTGCGTACAAAATCTGAGGCCCCTAAAAACTGGGGGCCCTGTGCCGGCGCACAGGTTGCACCCCCATGGGCTCGGGCCTGTGTGGGGCAATGGAGTTTTTTTGGTATCTGCTTCTTTTGGCACCTGACTTTGGTGGTATTACGTTGCAGATTTTATGTTAAATTCGTGGTCCGATGTTTGGTGAGAGTCAGAAATACTATGGACTAACGATAGCTTGCTTGCCGCTTTACCTGTGTCATCAGTTTCCCATAGTATATGCTCCTTAAAACTTTTTGATTGCGGCAGCATGTTTTATATGTATTTTGTGGATCATGTCCTCCTAATCATCATGCAGATCAATTATCATCAGAACAATGGTCTTTAGGCATGCATTGTTTTGATTATACATGTCTTTGAACTTCATGGTTAAATATCTTTGGCCAATATAGCTTGAAACACCGGTACCATTTCATTTTTGGCCTTCCCTGCATGTTTGATTGAGCTTATCAATATTATTAGACTACATCAGTTATTAAAAAAATATTGTTACCTGTGGTACTCTTATACCTTTTATCATTTTGTTAGAAAATTTCCTTGATTTATAATTTTACATTGCACTGATTCTTGACATAAGCAAAGAAGAAGCGTACCGATGTGCAATGTAAAATATTTTTGGTATTGAGGATCCATTACTTTGCATATGAATCCTTTGACGTCTGCTAGCAACATATGAATGACCTGCATGATTCTCTAAACCAAAATGAGCTTATTTTTTATGTTCATATATGCTCTGCTAGGTACACGTGAGAAAATCCCAAATTCAGGCTTCAAAAGTCTGGATCCCACAGCATTGCTATACTGAATCAGATGATCTCATTTTGCTCCTTCCTATCTCCAACAAGTAGTTTCTAGCAACTGCTTGATTTTACAACAAAAGTAACTCTATTTCACAAGTACTAGTTTTCAGCTATCACTTGATTTCATTATACAGATCGATTTAAGAACAAAGGACTCGAACATTCAGTGTAGGCTAAGGAACTTGGGAAGATCTTTTTAGACTAAAAATTGTCTTAGTTCGATAAATTCTTCACTGCAAAATCTGCAATATTCTTATCAGAGCGCTCTCCTTCCTGCATCCACTTAGAAACATCCTTCTTGTACTCCTCCCCACCTATCACCTCCTTGATGCACGTCTTCATCCCATCCCTTCTCACCAAGTCCTTCTCATTTCGACATGGACGCAAGCTGACTACCCATCTGCTCTCCACATACTTTGTGGCGGGCGGTTACATTTGTCTGCCCATTATGATATTGCGACAATAGGTACACCGGTGACAATTGCTTCTGTTGTCGAACTCCATGTACTCTTGAATAGTACCTTTTATGGAAATTTAACTTTGTTTTTTTCACACAAGAAGACCATGTCGTTTCTTCTCAAAACTTTACACATGAGTATAACACTAGAGCATGTTCGTCACACCTTTTATGTAAATTTGTTTTTGTTTTTTTTCATACAAGAAGACCACGTCATTTCTTCTCGAAACTTTACACATGAGTAAAACACTAGAGCATGTTCGTCACACAGAATTATTTGGTATTCTCTTTTGCTATTTTTAAAATGTATTTTTTCAATCTGGATGCGCCTAGACCAAAGTTCCATTGGGTATTTTTTCCTTTTTAGTCAAACTTCATATGTAGCGTTGTGCAACTCGAGGTCACTGGAATGTTTCAGCAAACCAGGAATCACCGGACTGGAAAACGTGACAAATGAACTACAAATGTGAATTTTCACTGCATTCATCAGTGATACATATCATAACAAGAAACCACATATTGCTTTTTGTCAATTAACATTGTATATTTTATTTCTTTATTTAAGAGGAGTAATACGCCACACTAGCGTTGTAGACACATGGTTTGACACATGACAGGGCGTAAGGAGGACATTGTCAACTACTCTATCATCTTTTGTTCCACATTTCTAATCGTAAGGAGGGTGCAAACTGCAATTCAGTTTAAACTGTCTGAGGCGGCATAAGGGCCTCATGTGCTACAAGTACCTGCACAACCATTACATACATGTGTTCTACCCTCCACTATTAATTATGTCACATCAGATTGATCATGTGAATCGATTCATATGGGTAGGAACGAACAAATACGCTCCTCTGAGTATGACATATCTATACTTGATTCTTTCTCGTCGGTTTTAGATGAAATTTGATATTTCAAAATTTGCCAACCGAGCAGGAGGCAGAGTACATGGAGTTAACATGGAGAGCTAAGATGATAGGCCTAACCTATCATCCAACAAGTCTTATGGTTTCAACTTGTTCAGTGGTGATGCAACGTATATGGATTGGGTAGAGAAGCACCGCATTTCCTGTATTGTGCTTGTATCCTATGGGACCGTCTCTAACTATGACGCAACCCAGTTGGATGAGAATCACAATGGACTATGCAATTTTGCCCAACCCTTTTTTGGGGTTGTCAGATCCAACAAGTCACACAAGTTATCTGTAGAACTCAAGGTGAGATGTGTGAATAATGGATCAATTGTTGAGTGCTACCCCCAACTTGAGGTTTTGTCACACAAGGCTATTGATATGGTAACACAAAATACATTTGTTTTATTTTTATGTACAAGAATATAAAAAGGTTTTACAAAGTACTAAAATAAGGACAACTGTTCAGATTTAAATTCACGAATATACATGTAGGTCGCTTTGTTGCCCACTGTGGGTGGAACTCGACCTTGGAGGCAGTTGTTAGTGGTGTTCCTCTTGTGGGAATCCCACTTTGGGCAGACCAACCCACCATAGCAAAGTATGCGGAGAGAGCGTGGGGCATGGGCGTGTGAGTACAGAAGGGGACAAGGATAGAAGGATGAGTACAAAACAAAATCGGCAAAGTGGATGCAAAAGGCCAAGGATGCAACATAGGAAGGAGGAAGCTCAGATAAACATATTGCCAACTTCATTGCGGAATATATGTCAACTAGAAGTCATACCAATGCATACCTTACTTCAAGATAAGCAAGTAGGCAGTGATTCCAGTGGTACAATTCTTTTAGAGAGAATTTCATTTTACTTTTGTAAGTAAAGTGCTATCTTATCACCATGTAGAAGGATGTGCAATTTTTAGTGTACTAACAACATGCGAAAAAACTATTTACATGTTATAGAATCAATTCAAACAAATCATATGGAGACTATAAAACTTCATAGCAATTTTCACTTTATTATGTCCACGGATATTCTTACTGTTCCACATGATAAAATACTTTCCTATAATTAATTAATGCAAGAAGATGATTTTCTGTTCATCCTAAAATTGCTTTGGATACATATTTTGATTGTTGCGGAACTTGGAATTCTGTAAGCTTGATTCCGTGCGGAAAGTTGAAACTGAATGCCTAAATGTATATAAAACAAGAACCCATAAATGTCTCAGTTGATCAGATACATGGAAAGACACATAAAAGATTAACCTATGATCTCAATAAACATCATAGTATGCATATTTATGATAACATAATCGCGTCTCCTTTGTCATAGCCTATCACCTTATCATAAGGTGTCATGTGTTAGGCCATTTTGGGAAGTTGGAATTTCCTCATAATCTTGTTGCAATGGATTGAATCTTTTAAAACAGTGCATGTGGTATTCTCTATTAATACAAATCACCTGTAGGATGCCTCCAATTTTCAGTTAAGACATTACATTCCTATAAATACCCAAAGACCCGATATAAAAATCATATATACGAAAATTCCCTTTAGAGTTTACTCTTAACATAGTCAAATGTTTTGGACATTTGAAAGCTTCATGAATATATATCAACATAATTCTTAATCAAAGTTTCACATATTGTATAATATACCACACACGGTATTAATTTACAAAGTATAACAATGTATGGACATAAGATACATCATCATACACAACTTACAGACACATATGAACTATACACAGGACATGGGGACATTAATTATTAGAGAATTGCGCATATGTATGATTAGGTGGCATTTGGTGATCTTCCTATTTGGTGGGGTATGAAGGCTCCATGGCAAGACCACACATGCCCTTCTTGTCTGCAATGTCCTTCTCCATTCTCAAGTACCCATTCTCGCCCCAAGTTGTGCCCCATGAATTCTTCATCAACCAATAACTTGTGCCATCACTAGTCTTTCCATATCCAATGGCTGCAATTCCATGGTCCAAGTCAGTACCGCAGGAGCCGGTCATCACCCCGCCAGAGTAGAATTGGAATGTCATGTCGCCTCTGTCCATAGCTATAGACACTGGTTGGTTTGCCACCGCCTTCATAAGGGAACCCTCGTTATTGATAGGAACATCCTCAAAGCCGGTGATGGTTGCAGCACTGTTGGATCCAGCCTTGCACTTGCCGTCGGCTGCATCATCCATGCATGAGTCCTCCCTCGCAGCCTTGAACTTCACCATGAACATCACAGTCAACCAACTCTTGCTCTGACAGTGAGATTAACTTGCCGGTTTTCACTTTTACAATGCCCTCTGTCGCGGCAACGGCAGAAAATGCCCAACAGCAGCCTAGAAATAATTGTGTTGTTATAGTGTTATCCAATAAAATATTAAAACATATATGCAGTGCAACACATTTTTTGTGTACTTACCACACTGGCCTTGATCCTTGATAGGGGTGACAGCCCCCTTAGCCCTCCAGTCCATCGTTGTTGGAAGAGCATCAAAACTCAAATTCTCATACTTGAATCCTGTAGAAAGAACTCGCATGGAGTTTGATTTCAACCCCTTGTTTGTGTTGGTTGTCCTGAACTCATCATTGGTGATATCAGCGAACTGGTTGACGCCGAGCCAGAACTTGTGATTCTGGGCATTGAGTGTTTCAATGAATTCGACGTTGGCTTTGAAAACCTCGAACCGGCGCGCCTTGTAACACACGGCCATACTGAACCATCCAATTCTCATGCTTCGCCACCATCGACAAGTCATCATTCAGCTCACGAGCTGAAATGACAGTACCACCGAGGCAGATGCAACCAAGGATTGCAAGAAGCAAAGCCTTGTGGATGGCCATCTTCGGTTAGGCACCGAACTGCAATGACAGTACTGAAGAGGTAGATGAAACCTAGGATGGCAAGTCTCTGTACTTTGGTCTGGTTTGTTGGATGGTACTTGGTGGCATATATAGTGTCATGTATGTGTTAGAAATAGGAGACTGAGAGATACGGTGCTTGAGCGAAGGTGGTTATGGAAAAGGGCTTGTGCGTTGCCGTGGATTATGGTGGCCGGCTACATGGTATAAAAATGATGCGCACATCTGATTGACCGGCCAGATTGTATAAAAGTGATAGGACCCAA
>NC_057797.1:27652377-27655563 GCF_018294505.1 Triticum aestivum | reverse complement strand
CACACACACACACATATTTATTTATTTATTTATTTTTGGCAGTGGACTGATGCCTTATTGTAACAATTCTTCAACAGCTGGACGGCTGGTCAACTTATATCGCTGGCTCGAATGGTGGACGGATTTTTGAAGGATCCCAGTCTGATCAATGCACTAGTCGACCGTTGGGCCCCTGAAACCGCTACCTTCGTCTTTCATTGGAGCAATATGGAAGTGGTTCTCGAGGATGCAAGAATTATTTTGGGGCTACCTTAGAGTCAGCAAGTATGCTCATAAATTGTTTAGTATCCAACAAAACGCTTTCATTAAGGGGAGGCAGAGAGGAGTATCACCTGTCTTTATTCCTTCTGTTTGGAAAATAATAGTTCCTCCAAGGATCCACATTTTATCTCTGGCTTCTTTCTTATATTAAAATTATGACTAGGGATAACCTGCTGAAGATAAATTTGAACAAGTCCATTGATTTGTTTTTCTTTTCTGAACCTGAGAGTGTACAGCACCTGTTGTGTGACTGTTTGGTAGCTAGACTTGTATGGAAGCAAATCAGTTGCTTATTCTCTATGCAAATTGGAGTTTTAGTAGAGTCAGTTACTTCCCTTTGGGTTGCTGGTAAAATACTTGACGCTCTGAATACTGCTGTAGCTGCTGTGCTCCGGGCTTTGTGGAAACACAGGAATGCCATGATCTTTAATTGAGTTGTTTGGTTTTCCTTGACCAAGATCTGGTCGCTGACCTTAGGAATGCTCAGGAGATGGCGATCGCTCTTCAAACATCATATTTTTAAAAGAACATCATATGCAGGAGCGGACAGATAGGTTCTGGCACACTAGTAGAAAAAGGATCAAACGTGAAGCACATTAGTGCCGGTTTGAATTTGAGCCGGCACTAATGGTACCATTAGTGCCGGTTCGAACGACTATGTATTAATGCCGGTTCGTGTTGAACCTTTAGTACCGGTTCGTGCCACGAACCGGTACTAAAGGGGTGATGGCAGCCTGGCGTCAGGCTGGGGCCCCACGATCACCTTTAGTACCGGTTCATGGCACGAACCGGTACTAAAGGGCTAACCTTTAGTATCGGTTTGTGTCACGAACCGGTACTAAAGGGGTCTGGCCTATAGTACCGGTTTGTGACACAAACTGGTACTATAGGACAACTTTCAAACTCTACCCCCCGTGTCGCCATTTCAGTTCAGAAAAAATCAAATGAAAATGATAAAAACTTCAAAAAATAAAATCCTTCGAGAGGTAGTTATATTACTACATCTACTAGTTAAGAAAATTTGAAAACTTAAATTTGGACATGTTTTGCAAAAAGTGTAGGGAAAATGTAAAACGGCTATAACTTTTGCATACGATGTCGTAAAAAAACGTATAATATATCAAAAAATTCAGCACGAAAATCCGCATCCGATGGAGACCGCCTACGGCCTGTTTGCAATTTTCTAGAATCCTCAAATTCCAAAAGGAAAAAAAAGATATGATCAAATTTAAGTTTTTTAAATTTTTTTTTGTTAAATCTGGTCAAACTACTAATTCAAGAAGTATTAATGTTACTACATAATTATTCAAGAATATTAGTGTTACTAAATAATTATTTCAATTTTTTGAATTTTGGTCAAATCTGGTCAAACTATGGTCAAACTTATTCAAGAAATATTAGTGTTACTAAATAATTACTGTTTTTTAGAATAATAGTTTTAAATTCAAACAGTGAAATGTGTGACTTTATGCTCAAGCTAAACTCCTGAGGGTTAATAGGATTGGCATCTTACTATTGTCAGGAAAACAACAAGTGCAGACTTGGAAATGAAGGAGAATAGAACCCGAAAGTTAAGCGTGCTCGGGCTGGAGTAGTGAGAGGGATAGGTGACCGGTCGGGAAGTTAGATGATTTGGAATGAGTGATCCACACTTGAGCAGTTAAGAGAGGTGATTAGAGACTAAATCACCAAATAATTCAGAAAAATTAAAAATCGAAAAAAAATAATCAAAAAAATTTCCAAAATTTTCAAAAAAAAACCTTTAGTACCGGTTGGTAACACCAACCGGTACTAAAGGTCCCCCATACTAGGGCGCGAGCTCACGCCACGCGGGGGGAGGGGGGGGGGCTTTAGTGCCCACCAATTAGTGCCGGTTATGAAACCGGCACTAAAGACCCTTACGAACCGGTTTTAAAGCTCCGTTTTCTACTAGTGGCTACATCTGCAGATGCTGCTGGGAAGTACAGCGCTCCTGGAGTGGGGGTGAAAGAACATGTTGCTGACAGCGAGCACTCATCGCAAATCGAGCTCGACGGCGGAAGCTTAGCAAGCCCTACATCTATTCTGAATAGCTGCTGTTCGCTGGCTCGACCCAACTCCACAGTTGGTTTCCTTATAAGAAAGCCTAGGCAGAAAGATGCTGCACTCTCCTATTTGCTCTTTGCTGCGAGATGCACTACGTATTTTGTGCTTTCTGAAAAAATGTTTGCCTGTCTTTTAGTTATTCCTAGGTCCTAGCATGTAGTCCAGGTTTCAGTCTGTTAGTTCTGTGTTTAGTTGTGGCTGGTCCTCTTATAACAACCACCAGGAGCCTGGTCCTTTCTGTATTTTGGTTTGTTTTGTGTGGAATTATGTAACGGACCCCGTTTTGTGTTTCGGGCTTCTATGCAATGGATGGAGCCGGGGAACCCTCCCTGTTGGTGTTTAGAGAAAATACGGTGACAATATTCGGACGGCCGGGGAGGAATCGTCGGAATCCGATCAGTTGCAACCGCCCGCATCAAATACCAACTTTTACATGCTAATTTAGGTCTTCTGCCAGATGCAGCAAACTTTTGCTACAGTTTTCGTTCTAAAAAGGATCTCACTATATCACATCTACTTCCTCCATTCCAAAATATGAGATATGTCATTTTCTTGTTTTCGCGTTGTTTTCTTATTTGTATTTTTTCCTTCCGGCCCGCCGATTGGAGCGACAAAAAAATGCACGAGACACAGTGCAACGCCTACGAATCCAAACTCTGAACCATGTGTACTGGTCATCGCAGGCTCGTACCACTCCAGCCCATAGTTGCTACCATTTTTTAGGAAGAGGAGATTATGTCAGAACATAGTCCAGCGTCAAGATTTGAACACTATATTCCACTTTTTTCAAACCTTTCTTACAAATTTTGAACTTTTTTTTTGAAATGTCGAATCTTTTTG
>NC_057797.1:27651977-27652234 GCF_018294505.1 Triticum aestivum | reverse complement strand
GTTGATGTGCGAAAGTAGGAAAACAAAAAAGGAAAAAGGAGAACATTAAAGTTGACGATGAGAGCAATCTAACTAGTTAGTCGAAAGCATGCACTAATTTCGAAGACCGTCAGAAGGTGGTTGTACGAGCATGGTTAATAATAGAGCCAGCTGCCGGCTATAACATGTTGCCATGCCATTCACGGCCAATGTAATAGCTAACACGTATAATAATTGGCTATAAGAAAGTACTACTTTGTCAACATATGGCCCACCTT
>NC_057797.1:27640466-27651133 GCF_018294505.1 Triticum aestivum | reverse complement strand
CTGGTCATGATCTGCTGTCCTCAGGACACGCTGGTAGCAGCGTCGGAGACAATATCCCAGGTGTTGCGGCTTATCTTAACCCTCCGGGCTCAGGAGATCCTGGTGGTAGAATCTCAGAGCATGCTTGTCCAGGTGACCTACACTACTCGGTAAAAGATTATGGGTGGAGTGCAGAAGCGAGCCAATGGCAACGGCCTAGGAGGATCCGCCGCCGCCGATGAAACCCAGACGGGCTTCTTAAACGGGCCTCAAATATTCTGACTCCTACTTAACTATGTAGACCCCAAACATGAAAAACTAATGCTCACATCCCTACTCTTTCAATATTTGATGATCTTGGTAAACATACTAAGATGCTCAACATTTATTTATATTTTTTTGCGGGGATCATATACACACCGATTCTCCTAAGGGTTCCAATTTCCTAATTCAAAATTCATCCAACTATTTTGTTTCCATATTTCCACTGATATCTTTGGCAGTCAACTGATGAATCCAGCCTGGCTTAGTTGTGCATATGCGCAGAAAGGATGTACTAGATATTTTCACAAACAGAAAAGAGAGGGTGTACTAGATATGCTTTCTATATAGCATCTCCAACAGCCGCGCAACGCGCCGCGCGCTAAAAACTCATTTGCCGCGCGCCCTTTGCCTGGTTTGGCACGGCCGGCAGTGCTGGCTCCAGCAGCCGCCCTAAAATTGAGTGCGCACGCGTAGCTCCAGCGGCCGCGCTAAAATGTAGCGCGCGCTAAACATTGCGTACATCTTTTTATATAAAAACTATAAATAAAATTCATACATAAGAACGATACATAGATATTTTACATAGTTCCATAGCATAGATATATTAAAAAACTACTGTGTAACGGCATAATAAAAAAAATACTAGATAGTGCAACTACATAGTGCAACTACAGCCTACTCCCAGTCGTTATCATCATCATCATCATCATCGTCAACCTCGCTGGTCTGGTCTGAGGTATCGAGTCACATGTCCTCCCAATGGTCGTCATCAGACGAAAAGATCGTCTGCCCACCATTTTCAGCGATTTCGCACTGCGATAACACCAGGGCCTTCCGCTGACATCTATCCAACCAATCGCGGGGCGCTTTGCCGTCTGCTCCTCGCGGCGCCTTGCCCAGAAGGCTTCCTCATTGGCGACGTCCTCCGGGTGGCGCCGGCGCCACTTCGCCATGGCCCGCTCGTCCTCCTCTGCGACGAAGAGGCGGCGCTGCCGCCGAGCATGCTCCGCACGTTCCTGGTCCGTGATAAGACGAGGCGGAGGGGCGATGTCCTGCGCCTGCTGGCGCGTGTGGACATCCTGGAAGTTCATCTGCTGGCGTGGCCTGTCCAGGCGCCACGCGGCCGCGTCGTAGGCGCGTGCGGCCTCGTACAATGTCTAGAATGTACCGAGGCCAAGCCGGACGTCGCTGGACCGAATCTCGGCAGAGTACCAGCCGTTGGGGCGCTGGTGGACGCCGCGGTAGCCCGACGCTCCTCGGCGGCGCGGCGGCATGGTGGCGCGGCGGTGGCGGGGCGCTGGAGCGGCGAGGAGAGGAAGCGGTGGAGGCGCTGGAGCGGCGAAGAGGCTACAAGGCGCGTGTGGCACTGTGGATAGGCGCTTGACGAGCGCCGCAATTTATAGGCGCACCAGAAGTGGCGCGTCAAAAGTAGCGCGTGAGCTGCCGCCCTTTCCCGCGCGTGCTTGTTTCCAGCCACCGCTGGAGCGCGCGAAACCATCCCCCGCGCGCTAAAAACCAAGTTTACCGCCCGCGCGCCTTTTGGCGCGGCTGATGGACATGCTCTTAGAGCATCTACAGCCAGGCTCCCAAACCCTCCCTATACGTCCAGGGCGACGACCCGGTAAAAAAAGGATCTAGATAGACCCCTCATACCGGTGCTAAATGCTCAGCCTGACCGGCGCCCTCATGTCCAGCCCAAATCTTGAAATTGATATTTTATCATCACTGAAGTAACAGAAAGTACGTCAATTAAAAAAAAGTATCAAAGGACATACATGGACAAAAAAATTCATGCAGAAAACAAACAAACTAAAAGCCTATGATAGGCAAAGTCAATTGTGCTTTTGAGATTTCAGAAATTTACCTGGCTGAGGCCTTAGATTAAACCAGAATAACAGAGAGATTACCAAGCCATTCACTCACATGGTTTCTTGTTTGGACGACATGAAATCCTTACAAAACTAAGCAAACTAGGAATAGAGGCATAGAAAAAGCTCGAGAGTTTTTCCTTGAAGTGGAACCCATCTATAAGGGTCTGGACAGGTCATGTGTTCACTACCGGACTCGCGGTCTATGCCTACGGCCAGGGGCCGTCGGCATAGGTCATTTGCCGTCGGCATAGATCTATGCCTATGGCTGCCGTCGGCATAGACCCGTCGGCGTAGATATCGTCAGCGTAGTCTTGTCAGACCGTCGGTGTAGTATAGCCGTCGGCATAGGGACCTACGCCGACAGCCGGGGTCAGCCGTCGGCGTAGTTTAGCCGTCGGCAGTGTTTTTCCGTCTGACGGCAACGGACGGCGCCGTCAAAAGCGCTGACGAGTCATGGGATGCCACGTGGCAAAGGTACGCCGACAGCTTGGCCGTCGGCATAGGTAGAAATCTATGCCGACGGCCTAGCCGTCGGCGTACCTCTGCCACGTGGCGTCCCGTGGTGCTCCTGGTGGCAGTGCTATGCCTATGGCAAAGCAGTCGGCATAGATGAAAATCTATGCCGACAACATTGCCGTAGGCATAGATCTGCCACGTGGCAAGCCCTGGTAACTCCTCGGCTTATATATGCCGACGGCTTTGCCGTAGGCATAGTTATTTTTTTATTTTTTTTATTTTCCCTGTTTTCTCTTTTTCAATTCATTTGACAGCATTTCAAAGCAGAATAATATGGAATTATGCAGAAATATGATAGTTCATCATCTAAACATACTCAAGTTCATCATCATCATCTAAACATAGTCAAGTTCATCATCATCATCTAAAGATCATCACCGGCGGAAGTTCATGAGCATAAACGTAGTGCAAGACATGGAACATCATAAAAGTAGCAACATGAAAGGCATGGCACGACGGCCACATGCACGGAATCATCATCGACATCAAGCAAGACCACCTCCGCCAAAACCACCAGCAAGACCACCTCCGCCAAAACCACCACCACCAAGACCACCTCCGCCAAAACCACCACCGCGACCACCATCACTCTACCAGATCGGAGTGACTGGGGTCGACGGAGCAGTAGTCGAGCCAGCGGTCCCCTACATGTTTCAGAAAAGATTCTAACGGTAAATATGATATGATAGTGTTGAATGAACGAGAACTAGTTTGCCAGTAGTTAGGCAAATGTACTAACCGGACCATCACTGCCTAGTGCCACCCATTCATCGAACGTGGGCACGTGTGGGGGTTCTCCCGCAGGTGGTGGTGGGGGTCCCATTTGTGGTGGATCCATGCGGTTACTCCAAGACGCCAACATAGCCTGGATGTTAGTTAAACAAGCAAACTAGAAGGTTAGAAGGAAAGAAAGTGCAAAAATTTAGCTTGGTTTTAAGAGGGCAAAACTAACCGCCATCATCTGACGGTTGTAATCATCATTTTCCTTCACTCGTTGCAAGTACTCTCGCACCTCGAGATTCCTATGCTCAACAAAGGCCTTATATGCCTACATAATTTAGGTTGTTTCTAAGTGAGCAATGCTGAAAATGAACTGAGAATGCTAGAGAGAAAAAGATAAAGGGGAAGTACTTACAGCATGCTGGCGGGCTAAGGTAGTCTGTGAACGCCCCGTACTCTCTAACTGGCTCGGGTTGGTAGACCGAAGCCGTGTGTACAAGATCGAAGGAGTTATCAAGCCATCAAAACACGGATACCGGCCATGTGACTTCCCCTGGATGGCCACCACCGCCGTGTCATCGATCTGAGACTGGGCGACCTCAGGAACAGGAACATCTGGATGCAACTTCTGATAGTGCTGAGTGTAAGACTCCAGGTGCTCCTCGGTCTTGCCATAGTACTGGATCTCGCCCTCCTTGGGATGACTCCGCTCGCGGGCCAGCTTCCACGACTCAATCTCTGAGAGCGGCCTCTTCAACTTGTCCTCCTGCAACGTCAAACAGAAGTTAGCCATACATAAGAACATGACGGTAAAGAAGAACAAAAATGCATCATGCATATAGATATACCTTCATGGCCTTGAAGCCCCAGTGGTTCCTGTTTCCTTGGCCGTGTGTCCCGTCTTTTCCACGGTTAGCCCGGTCCTTGATGCTCTTGGCAGCAAACTCTGCATCGTCGCCGAGCCACCTGTCCACCAAACTCGCCCATCCGTCATGCCTTCCATAGCACCAACGATGAATAACCTATGCAAATTTTGGAATCATGACATGTGAGCACGAAACATATAGTTGACTGCTTGAAACAATCATAAGTTAGTAATAGTTACCATCATGAACTGCTCCCTATTCAAGGTAAGTCGTTGCCTCTGCGCTTGAGTTTTGGTCATCTTTTGTTGCAGGTAGATGTGGTAGTACTGCGAGACGGCAACCCAGCGCACCTCGTACTGCAACTGATGAGCTTTCTTCTTCGCAGCCGCAAGCAAGACCACGTCGGCTCTGGCCTTGTGCTCGTCAAGAACTCTATAGAGTTGCTGCAATCATGCATAAACCAGAAGCAAACAAGGAATGAGTTGAGTGATTCAACGATAAACTATGAACGAAACTGAAGACAAGTGATTCAGAAGAGAACTTACCCAAAATTTGGTGATCACGGCCTTAGCGGCCGTCCCGTACTCCGCGTTGCTGCAAGCCTCATAGTGGGCCCAGCTCGTGGCCAAAACCCGCAGCTGCGGGTCCCTGTCTGGCCGCGGGCAGAATAGGCCAGGCCAAAACTCCTTCAATAGGACAGTGATAAGACCGTTCGGTTTATGGCCCTTTCCGCGAAGGATCCAGTTTCTGCAAAAGAATCAAATGATTGCCATGTGTACAATAAGAAAATGTTGTCATGTGTTCAAAATATGATCGAGAGGCACTTACTCTGTCCCCACAGGTTCAATGAGCCACTTGTGCTCCTCGATAGAAGGTGGTGTAGGTAGTCCGGCATTACCACGCAGCCACCCCTGCGGAGCACCCGGTGGCAAATCACCCCACAACTTGGGATCAACATCCCCTCCACCCTCCTCGCCCTCCTCCTCACCCTCCTCCTCGCCCTCCTCCTCCACGCCCTCCTCCTCCTCACCCTCCTCCTCCTCGCCATCAGGAACATACTCCTCCTCCTCAGACTCAGAAGGTGCCTCTGTATAGGAGGGCATCGAAGAAGACCCTCCTATTTCGGACACGGCCCGGAGTTTTTTGCCCCGGCTGCCTCTCCCCCCACCTCCTCCTCCTCTAGGGGCTCTCCCCCACCGCCTCCTCCTCTAGGGTCTCCTCCCCCGACCCCTCCACCTCCCTGTGAGGTGTCATCCTCGCGTAGTCGGGAGGGAACCTTGTGGGCCCGTCCACTCCGAGTAAGTCCTTTGAATTTACTGAGGAAACTGGCGCCGCTGGACTTGCCCATGATTAGCAAACCTGCATTGAGAAGAGAATAAACAATTAGTAAGGATATCAATTAAACAAGCATACAGGAAAAACATTAATACCAGAAGAGCACATTAAGCATACTATTGTAATGATCATTAAAAGAACTTACATTTTCTAGAACCCATATGAATCATCACTATTGTAATCTATTTGTGGACCGGTCTCATCATCACTATCACACATATCATCTTTGTTGTCTGACGGAGGTGGAGGCTCTTCCTCATCGTCAGCGTCTTCATTTAACTTTTCAAGCATAATCATGTCTCTTTGATTCACAACTGCCTCACCATCAATCTGTGCGTCGTCGTCGTTTGGGTCCAGGTCAACATAACCCAAGTTATCATCCTCGTTGTTTCGGACCACGTCATCATGTTCCTCTTGATAGAACACTCCCTCGTATGTCATGGGGTTTATGTTGTAGTAATCATCATCGTTCGGGTCCGGTAGCTTACCATGCGGCGACACCTTGAACACAACTTCCCAACCCTTTAGGTACTCTTTCTGGCATGGGTAAGGCAGATAATATACTTGTGTGGCCTGGGTAGCGGCGATAAAGAGATCAGCTCCGGCATAGACGGTTGATGGTTTAACTTCAACTAAACCAACAGAAGGCGTATGTCTCAGAGCCTTTTTGGGGTCGAACCATCGGCATTTGAACACAGTGAGACTTAGGTGTTCGCGGCCACGTTTGAATGTAAGCTCGTATATTTTTCCTACCCTTCCGTAGTAATCTACTTTATTATCTCCTTCAGTGAAGACTCCAGTATTTATGGTTTTGGGATCAGGCCGACTGTTCTGGTGCTCCTCTGTATGGAAGCGATACCCATTCACATCATACTTTTGGCATGTCATGACGACAGGGTCAAAACCCATGGAAACCCATCTCAATTTTTCATCCATTGATTTGGTCGGATCATTTCCCTACAAGTTTAATTGAAATTATAGGGTGCATGAGTTTAATTGAAATTATAGGGTGCATGAGTTTAATTGAAATAGGTAATAGGGAAGTGTGAAAAATTACTTTCTCCATGAACCACGCAACGAAATTTTTCCTTCCATCAGCACCCTTTCGGAGAAGAGCAAGTGCCTCCGCTTCAGTAGGAGGCAGCATTCCCGTCCATTCTTCTTCAACGAATCGACTACAATAAGAACATTGGTATAAGAACTAGGCAAAGTGAACATAACGAATTGACTAAAAGAATGGTGCAAAGGTATTACCTCATCCACTCATCCTCAACTTCCTTGATGTTGTGCAAGATATAGAACATGACATCCTCCCACTCATCTCGTGGCATGAGATAAGGTTTCGAGCATCCAGCCCTACCACCTTGCCCGATGAATAGTGGCAACTTTGGTTTATACTTGGGTTCTTCTGTATTGTATCGAGACACCTTATTGTGCAACGTGGGAACATGGTCCGGATAGTAGGCTGTCCTGAGGTCTGCCACCTCCTCTAGGATAACTGCCTCAGCTATGGAAGCTTCAATCTTAGCTTTGTTTCCACATTTCTGTCTCAGATGCTTGTTCTGTCTCTCAGGGCCGTACTGCCAACGATTCTGCACAGGCCCCCCCAACAATACCTCGTCCGGGAGGTGCAAAATGAGATGTGTCATCGGAGTAAAGAAGCCTGGCGGGAAGATCTTCTCTAGCTTGCATATCAACTCCGGCGCCTTCTTATGCATTTCTTTTATCTTCTCAGGACATACTTCTTTAGCACAAAGCGTGCGGAAGAAATGGCTTAACTCCGTAAGCACACGCCAGACACGCTCGGGAACATAGCCCCGAACCATCACCGGCATAATCCGCTCAATCCATACACGATAGTCATGACTCTTGAGCCCGGTCACTCTGCCCGTTGAATGATTGACCCCCTTACTTATATTCGACGCATAACCATCAGTGAACTTCACGATGTGTTTTAGCCACTTGAATGCCTCCATCTTATGATCCTTTTTAAGTACGAAGTCAGCATCTGGCTTGAACCAAGATTTTCGACTGCCAGTGGGAGGCTGCATGTGTAGACGTGGTCTATCATAAATATTCTATTGATCAACTCTAGCATTAACATTATCCTTTGTCTTATCAGGAATGTTGAGGATCGTGTGAAAAAGGGACTCTGCGACATTCTTTTCGGTGTGCATCACGTCTATGTTGTATGGAAGTTTGAGGTCCTTAAAATAGGGAAGCTGCGTGAAGGGGGTAATGTGAGTCCAGTTGTGCGTCTCACCATATCCTTCAATTTTTTTCCCTTTACCTTTTCCTTTGCCCTCGCCCTCATCTTCGCCTGTGGCTTTGCCTTTGCCTTTGCCTTTGCCTTTACCTTTGCCTTTCCCTTCACCGGCAGGCTTAAGAGCTTTCAGCTGAGCAAGCACATCCGCACCAGAAAACGTTGGAATCTCGTTTACTTCATGGACAACTTTGCCTTTTGTGAAGTTCTTCTTGTCTTCCCTATTAGGATGGTCTGGAGGGAGGAACTGTCGATGCAGGTCAAATGCAACATACTTGCCACCCTTCTTCAGCCAAATGAAAATTAAGGCCTGCATGCACACTGGGCAAGGCATCTTTCCACTTGTACACCATCCGCAGAACAGGGCATAACCGGGAAAGTCATGCATGCAATATTGTAGCCAAACTTTCATCAAGAAATTTTTCTGCAGATGTCGGTCGTATGTCAACCTCGGGAAGTACCAAGAATGGTGCAAATCATCCACCAACGGCTGCATAAACACACTCAAATTCTTCCCCAGATATTCAGGCCCCGGAATTATAAGCGACAGGAACATGGTCTTGCGTTGCATTATGGCGCCGGGAGGGAGATTGAGCGGAATAACAAATACGCGCCAACAGCTGTATGGATTAGACGACATACCATATGGATTGAACCCATCACCTGTTATAGCAATTCTGACATTCCCAGCCTCGGCTGCTTCCTCCGGGTACTCTATATCGAATGACTTCCATGCTTCACCTCCTGAATGATGTACAATTTTTTTTGGATTGTACCTTTTCCCTTCCTTGTGCCACTTCATCATTTTGGCAGACTCCTCGGTGATGAAAAGGCGCTGCAGTCTTTTTATAAAATCAAGATACCGAAGAACCTTCACAGGGATTTTTAGCTGCTACTTCTGACCATGCTTATCGACCACCTCAATATACCGAGAGGAACCGCACTTCCTACAGTACTTGTCATCCGCATACTCATGCCTAAACAAAAGGCAATTCTTTGGACAAACATGTATTTTCTCATAGTCCATGGAGAGCGCCTTCATGATTTTCTTCGTAGCGTACATGGTTTTCGGCTGTTCATGGCCCTCAGGCAGGCTATTAGCCCATACTCCCAGAAATGCTTCGAAGCAACCTCGGCTACAGCCATACTCAGCCTTGACTGCCATCAGTTGCGAGATGGCATCCAGCACAAACAGCTTGGCACCCTCATAGAGAGGTTTCTTTGACGAGGCCAAGATTTCCAGGAAGGCCTTTGCGGTTTCCTCCGGTTCCTCCGGTTCATTCGCTTAATGTGATGGAGGTGTCGGCTGTGCAGCAAAGACATCATCTAGCATGTCTCTAACCCCATCATCCTCATAACCAGCGACGCGTTGTCGTATCACATCCTCTCTACCACGGTCCTGCTGGGCAAAGTTTATCGGCATATTAAAGTTGGGCATAAATCCATGCGTGCGAAGGTGCTTAGTCATCTCACTCTTATCTCTGCGGATACGTCTCTTACATCTGACACACGGGCATTCTGGCACCATCCTCATTGGACTACGGAATATCTCTTTCAAAAACACATCAGTTTTCTCGACCCACTCTGTTGTTACTTGATTCCGACGGAAAAACCCACTATACATCAACTGATTATCTGCCATCTCTGCTTTATTGGAAGCCACACAACAAAATTAAGGATTCATTTAAATTACTCACATCAATATTTTATTTTTTACAAGGTTGACGAGAAACGACATTTAATCCACCTACATCTCTAATAGGTAAAGATGGGTCCTAATCCCACCCGAGAATGTGTAGATTGAGTACGTTGTCCATGCTCTACCCCACTCCGAGACAAAATTCCGGCAGCACCTCCCCGCTGTTCTCCAAATACACGTCTCAGCAAAATGTCGAGAGAATGTGCATCCGGTGAACAATAGGGAGGTGCCACCGAAATCCTGTCTCGGAACGGGGTAGAGCATGAACAACGTACCCAATCTACACATGCTCGGGCTGTCCGTGGAAAGCGCTGGACAATCCAAAAGAGCTGTGGTGATAAATATGCAATTGAATGCATATTTATCGATGCAACCCTTTCGGACGGGAGACCTAGGTTACGCGACTTGATGTGAAAATTTAATCTAGTGACATGATTAAAAGAATGTATGAGGTGGTGGATTTGTAGCTCACCCTCGGATGTAGATGATGTAGTCGATCAGTGAAGGGACAATCAAAGACCAAGAGCTCCAACGTCAATGATCACTCCACCGGAGGCAACACCAGAAATCCTCTAAATTCCACCAAATGAAAAAAATTAGGTCATCACATCACATATAAAGCATCATCACACATCACATCATATCACAAACTTGTTTTAGCAAGACCAACTTGATGAAGTAACCACTCATCATATCCAAATTTTAACTTTCGCTATCTATCTTCACAAAAAATTACTCTTCCCTCTCATCTCATCTTCACAATACATATATCTATAATATTGAGTATGTATCTAAAAACATAGTAAAACTACACAAATATCCATTCATCTCATCTATCTATCTCACATTGTGCACTTAATTTTTTTTCAGATTTATACTCTCTTTCATTTCATTCATCTATCTAATCATCTATTAATATACATATATATATATGCATTCATATACAACATTACTACACAAAAAAAGGTAAAAAAAATCTTACCTACGGATGAGGGGGCGACCACCGGAGCAGGGGGCGGCCGGTCGGGGCAGGGGACGACCACCGGAGCGGCAGGGGGCGGTCGCCGGAGGGGCCGGCCGGTCGGACCAGCAGGGGGCCGGCCAGGCTAGGCCGTGGGCCGGCCGGGGCGGCGTCCACGCAGGGAGGGCCGGCG
>NC_057797.1:27619188-27640113 GCF_018294505.1 Triticum aestivum | reverse complement strand
GTGCGGCGGCGGCGGCAGGGGGCGGCGGCGAGTGCGGCGGCGGCGGCGGCAAGGGGCGAGTGCGGCGACGGCAGTAGGGGGCGGGGGCGCGGGGAGTGGGAGAGATTGAGTGGATGAGGGTCGACGTGAGGGGATAAGGCAAACTATGCCGACGGCTGCCGTCGGCATAGATGCCACGTCACTGTCCCCGTGACACGTCCCCTATGGCCGCAGCTATGCCGACGGCTTTGCCGTCGGCATAGTTATATTTTTTATTTTTTAAATGTTATTAGTAGTTCATATTTTTCATTTTTTAAATATTTTTAGTAGTTCATATTTTTCCTTCTTTGTGTTTTTTATTTCATATAGATTTTTTAATGTTTTTTATAGTTGTATTTGTTCTTTTTTATGTTTTTTATGTATTATTATTTCATATGGATTTTTAATGTTTTTTTAACCGCTCGGCCCTCTCCTCTCCCGGAACCACACAGAGGGGAGGGGAGGCGCCGAACTCGAGTAGCTTCGTCCGCCGAGGCCGTGGCCTGGTCACGGGTCTGGGAGCGCATGGCCGCCGACTCGCCGTTCGTGAGGGGGGGGCACGCCCCGGAGACGCGTGCCGCCTCTTCGGACATGCCACCACACCACCCCGCATGTATGAGGGCCCGGTGCGACGCTCCGGTGGCATTGCTACCCCCAGGGCCCCCGTCCCGCCTAACCCTGTAGCATTTGACCACGGGATCTAGCCCTTTGACTTTGCATGGACGGGCTTTGACCAGCAGACCTCCCTGCCAGGTTGTGTTAGGTCAGCCCATAGGAACACTTTGGAGCAACAACCGGGCCAGACCCACAGCAAGATCCCCTCCGTGTAGACCCGACGCGTCCGTTTCCCCCCTCCAGGTGCCAGCGGCGACGCCGTCCGCGAGGGGGGGCACACCCCGGACACGCGTGCCAGGCGTTTGCAACCGTCGCAACACTTCCAGACTTGTGAGAGGCCGCCTACGCAAGATTTGGCGGCATGCTAGCCCCCGTAGGCCGCCGGCCACAGCCGTAGACACGCGAAGGGCAATCCGCGTAGAGGGAATTTTTCGGATACTTCTCCATCACCAAAAATTATGAAAAAATACCATCGTTCCTATAGCACATGTGCCCACATCGTGCAAAAAAACTCATGATTTTATCGCGCTCCAAGTATTTAATAATATTCATGCCGCATCGTTACCGCAGAACGTCTACTACCGTGTCATCGCCATCCGTGAGGGGGGGCCACGCCCCGGAGATGCGTGCCGCCTCTTCGGACATGACACCACACCACCGCGCATGTATGAGGCCCGGTGCGACGCTCCGGTGGCATTGCTACCCCCCAGGGCCCCCGTCCCGCCTAACCCTGTAGCGTTTGACCACGGGATCTAGCCCTTTGACTTTGCACGAACGGGCTTTGACCAGCGGACCTCCCCGCCCGGTTGTGTTCGGTCAGCCCATAGGAACACTTTGGAGCAACAACCGGGCCAGACCCACAGCAAGATCTCCTCCGTGTAGACCCGACGCGTCCGTTTCCCCCCTCCAGGTGCCGGCGGCGGCGCCGTCCGTGAGGGGGGGGGCACACCCCGGACACGCGTGCCGGGCGTTTGCAATCGTCAAAACACTTCCAGACTTGTGAGAGGCCGCCTACGCAAGATTTGGCGGCATGCTAGCCCCCGTAGGCCGCCGGCCACAGCCGTAGACGCGCGAAGGGCCAATCCGCGTAGAGGGAATTTTTCGGATACTTCTCCATCACCAAAAATTATGAAAAAATACCATCGTTCCTATAGCACATGTGCCCACGTCGTGCAAGAAAACTCATGATTTTATCGCGCTCCGAGTATTTAATAATATTCACGCCGCATCGTTACCGCAGAACGTCTACTACTATGTCATCGCCGTCCGTCAGGGGGGGGCATGCCTCGGAGACGCGTTCCGCCTCTTAGGACATGCCACCACACCACCCCGCATGTATGAGGGCCCGGTGCGATGCTCCGATGGCATTGCTACCCCCCCCCCCCCCAGGGCCCCCGTCCCGCCTAACCCTGTAGCGTTTGACCACGGGATCTAGCCCTTTGACTTTGCACAGGCGAGCTTTGACCAGCGGACCTACCCGCCCGGTTGTGTTAGGTCAGCCCATACGAACACTTTGGAGCAACAACCGGGCCAGACCCATAGCAAGATCCCCTCCGTGTAGACCCGACGCGTCCGTTTGCCCACTCCAGGTGCCGGCGGCGGCGAAGTCCGTGATGGGGGGCACACCTCGGATATGCGTGCCGGGCCTTTGCAACCGCCACAACACTTCCAGACTTGTGAGAGGCTGCCTACGCAAGATTTGGCGGCATGCTAGCCCCCGTAGGCTGCCGGCCACAGCCGTAGACGCGCGAAGGGCAATCTGCATAGAGGGATTTTTTCGGATACTTCTCCATGACCAAAAATTATGAAAAAATACCATCGTTCCTATAGCACATGTGCCCACGTCGTGCAAAAAAACTCATGATTTTATCGTGTTCCGAGTGTTTAATAATATTCACGCCGCATCGTTACCGCAGAACGTCTACTACCGTGTCATCGCCGTCCGTGCGGAGGGGCCACGCCCCCGAGACGCGTGCCGCCTCTTCGGACATGCTACCACACCACCCTGCATGTATGAGGTCCCGGTGCGACGCTCCAGTGGCATTGCTACCCCCCCCCCCCAGGGCCCTCGTCCCGCCTAACCCTATAGCGTTTGACCACGAGATCTAGCCCTTTGACTTTCCACGGACGGGGTTGGTCAGCGGACCTCCCCGCCCGGTTGTGTTAGGTCAGCCCATAGGAACACTTTGGAGCAACAACCGGGCCAGACCCATAGCAAGATCCCCTCCGTGTAGACCTGACGCGTTCGTTTCCCCCCTCCAGGTGCCGGCGGCAGCGCCATCCGTGCGGGGGGAGGGCACACCCCGGACACGCATGCCGGGTGTTTGCAACCGTCACAACACTTCCAGACTTGTGAGAGGCCGCCTACGCAAGATTTGGCGGCATGCTAGCCCCCGTAGGCCGCCGGCCACATCCGTAGACGCGCGAAGGGCAATCCGCGTAGAGGGAATTTTTCGGATACTTCTCCATCACCGAAAATTATGAAAAAATACCATCGTTCCTATAGCACATGTGTCCACGTCGTGCAAAAAAACTCATGATTTTATCACCCTCCGAGTATTTAATAATATTCATGCCGCATCGTTACCGCAGAACGTCTACTACCTTGTCATCGCCGTCCGTGAGGGGGGGCCACGCCCCGGAGACGCGTGCCGCCTCTTCGGACATGCCACCACACTACCACGCATGTATGAGAGCCCGGTGCGATGCTCCGGTGGCATTGCTACCCCCAGGGCCCCCGTCCCGCCTAACCCTGTATCATTTGACCACGGGATCTAGCCCTTTAACTTTGCACGGACGGGCTTTGACCAGCAGACCTCCCCGCCAGGTTGTGTTAGGTCAGCCCATAGGAACACTTTGGAGCAACAACCGGGCCAGACCCACAGCAAGATCCCCTCCGTGTAGACCCGACGCGTCCGTTTCCCCCCTCCAGGTGCCGGCGGCGACGCCGTCCGCGAGGGGGGGCACACCCCGGACACGCGTGCCGGGCGTTTGCAACCGTCACAACACTTCCAGACTTGTGAGAGGCCGCCTACGCCCGTAGGCCGCCGGCCACAGCCGTAGACACGCGAAGGGCAATCCGCGTAGAGGGAATTTTTCGGATACTTCTCCATCACCAAAAATTATGAAAAAATAGCATCATTCCTATGGCACATGTGCCCACATCGTGCAAAAAAAACTCATGATTTTATCGCGCTCCAAGTATTTAATAATATTCACGCCGCATCGTTACCGCAGAACATCTACTACCGTGTCATCGCCATCCGTGAGAGGGGGCCACGCCCCGGAGACGCGTTCCGCCTCTTCGGACATGCCACCACACCACCGCGCATGTATGAGGGCCCGGTGCGACGCTCCGGTGGCATTGCTACCCCCAGGGCCCCCGTCCCGCCTAACCCTATAGCGTTTGACCACGGGATCTAGCCCTTTGACTTTGCACGAACGGGCTTTGACCAGCGGACCTCCCCGCCCGGTTGTGTTAGGTCAGCCCATAGGAACACTTTGGAGCAACTGTTGGGGAACGTAGCAGAAATTTAAAAATTTTCCTACGTATCACCAAGATCTATCTATGGAGAGACCAGCAACGAGTAGAAAGGAGAGTGCATCTACATACCCTTGTAGATCGCTAAGCGGAAGCGTTCAAGTGAACGGGGTTGAAGGAGTCGTTCTCGTCGTGATTCAAATCACCGATGACCAAGTGCCGAACGGACGGCACCTCCGCGTTCAACACACGTACAGCCCGGTGACGTCTCCCACGCCTTGATCCAGCAAGGAGAGAGGGAGAGGTTGAGGAAGACTCCATCCAACAGCAGCACAATAGCGTGGTGGTGGTGGAGGAGCGTGGCAATCCCGCAGGGCTTCGCCAAGCACCATGGGAGAAGAGGAGGAGTCACGGGAGGGAGGGAGGCGCCAAGGGCTCAGGTATTGATGCCCTCCCTCCCCTCCACTATATATAGGGGCAGGGGAGAGGGGGGAGGCGCAGCCTTGCCCCCTACTCCAAGAAAGGGGTGCGGCCAAGAGGGGGGGAGGAGTCCATCCTCCCCAAGGCACCTCGGAGGTGCCTTCCCCCTCGAGGACTCTTCCCTCTAGGGTTCCCTAGGCGCATGGGCCTCTTGGGGCTGGTGCCCTTGGCCCATGTAGGCCAAGGCGCACCCCCTACAGCCCATGTGGCCCCCCGGGGCAGGTGGCCCCACCCGGTGGGCCCCCGGGACCCTTCCGGTGGTCCCGGTACAATACCGATGACCCCGAAACTTGTCCCGATGGCCAAAACAGGACTTCCTATATATAAATCTTTACCTCCGGACCATTCCGGAACTCCTCGTGACGTCCGGGATCTCATCCGGGACTCCGAACAACATTCGGTTACCACATACAAGCTTCCTTTATAACCCTAGCGTCATCGAACCTTAAGTGTGTAGACCCTACGGGTTCGGGAGACATGCAGACATGACCGAGACGTTCTCCGGTCAATAACCAACAGCAGGATCTGGATACCCATGTTGGCTCCCACATGTTCCACGATGATCTCATCGGATGAACCACGATGTCAAGGACTTAATCAATCCCGTATTCAATTCCCTTTGTCTATCGGTATTTTACTTGCCCGAGACTCGATCGTCGGTATCCAATACCTTGTTCAATCTCGTTACCGGCAAGTCACTTTACTCGTTCCGTAACACATCATCCCGTGATCAACTCCTTGGTCACATTGCGCATATGATGATGTCCTACCGAGTGGGCCCAGAGATACCTCTCCGTTTACACGGAGTGACAAATCCCAGTCTCGATCCGCATAAAACAATAGGTACTTTCGGAGATACCTGTAGTGCACCTTTATAGTCACCCAGTTACGTTGTGACGTTTGATACACCCAAAGCACTCCTACGGTATCCAGGAGTTACACGATCTCATGGTCAAAGGAAGAGATACTTGACATTGGCAAAGCTCTAGCAAATGAACTACACGATCTTTTGTGCTAGTCTTAGGATTGGGTCTTGTCCATCACATCATTCTCCTAATGATGTGATCCCGTTATCAACGACATCCAATGTCCATAGCCAGGAAACCATGACTATCTGTTGATCACAACGAGCTAGTCAACTAGAGGCTCACTAGGGACATATTGTGGTCTATGTATTCACACGTGTATTACGATTTCCGGATAATACAGTTATAGCATGAATAAAAGACAATTATCATGAACAAGGAAATATAATAATAACACTTTTATTATTGCCTCTAGGGCATATTTCCAACAGTCTCCCACTTGCACTAGAGCCAATAATCTAGTTCACATCGCCATGTGATTAACACTCACAGGTCACATCGCCATGTGAGTAATACCCAAGAGTTTACTAGAGTCAGTAGTCTAGTTCACATCACTATGTGATTAACACTCAATGAGTTTTATGTTTGATCATGTTGCTTGTGAGAGAGGTTTTAGTCAACGGGTCTGAACCTTTCAGATCCGTGTGTGCTTTACAAATCTCTATGTCATCTCCTAGATGCAGCTACCACGCTCTATTTGGAGCTATTCCAAACAACTGTTCTACTTGGAGCTATTCTAAATTATTGCTCCATTATATGTATCCGGTCTCTCTATTCAGAGCTATCCGGATAGGTGTCAAGCTTGCATCGTCGTAACCTTTACGACGAACTCTTTTACCACCTCCATAATCGAAAAAATTCCTTAGTCCACTAGTTACTAAGGATAACTTTGACCGCTGTCCTGTGAGCCATTCTTGGATCACTCTTGTACCCCTTGACTGACTCATGGCAAGGCACACTTCAGGTGCGGTACACAGCATAGCATACTGAAGAGCCTACGTCTTAAGCATAGGGGACGACCTTCGTCCTTTCTCTCTATTCTGCCATGGTCGAGCTTTAAGTCTTAACTTCGTACCTTACAACTCAGGCAAGAACTTCTTCTTTGACTGGTCCATCTTGAACACCTTCAAGATCATGTCAAGGTATGTGCTCATTTGAAAGTATTATTAAGCATTTTGATCTATCCTTATAGATCTTGATGCTCAATGTTCAAGTAGCTTAATCCAGGCTTTCCATTGAAAAACACTTTCAAAATAACCCTATATGCTTTCCAGAAATTCTACATCATTTCTGATCAACATGTATTCATCAGAAATTCTATAGTGCTCCCACTCATTTCTTTGGAAATACAAGTTTCTCATAAACTTTGTACAAACCCAAAATCTTTGATCATCATCAAAGCATACATTCCAACTCCGAGATGCTCACTCCAGTCCTTAGAAGGATTGCTGGAGCTTTGCATACCTTTTAGCATCCTTAGGATCGACAAAAACTTTCTGATTGTATTACATACAACCTTTCCTTACGAAAACTGGTAAGGAAACTCGTTTTGACATCCGTCTGCCAGATTTCATAAATGCAGCTAATGCTAACATGATTCCGACGGACTTTAAGCATCGCTACGAGTGAGAAAATCTCATCGTAGTCAACTCCTTGAACTTGTGAAAAACTCTTTGCCACAAGTCGAGCCTCATAGACGGTGACATTACCATCCACGTCCGTCTTCTTCTTAAAGATCCATTTATCTTAATGGCTTGCCGATCATCGGGCAAGTCCATCAAAGTCCATGGATCCGTTCTCGGATTTCATGGCCTCGAGCCATTTATCGGAATTCGGGCCCACCATCGCTTCTCCATAGCTCGTAGGTTCATTGTTGTCCAGCAACATGACTTCCAAGATAGGATTACGTACCACTCTGAAGTAGTACGCATCCTTGTCATCCCACGAGGTTTGGTAGTGACTTGATCCGAAGTTTCATGATCAATATCATAAGCTTCCACTTCAATTGGTGTAGGTGCCACAGGAACAACTCCCTGTGCCCTGTCACACACTAGTTGAAGAGACGGTTCAATAACCTACTCAAGTCTCCACCATCCTCCCACTCAATTCTTTCGAGAGAAACTTTTCCTCGAGAAAGGACCCGATTCTAGAAACAATCCATATTGCTTTCGGATCTGAATTAGGAGGTATACCCAACTGTTTTGGGTTTCCTATGAAGATGCATTTTATCCGCTTTGGGTTCGAGCTTATCAACCTGAAACTTTTTCATATAAGCGTCGCAGCCCCAAACTTTCAAGAAACGACAACTTAGGTTTCTCTAAACCATAATTCATACGGTGTCATCTCAACGGAATTACGTGGTGCCCTATTTAAAGTGAATGTGGTTGTCTCTAATGCCTAACCCATGAACGATAGTGGTAATTCGATAAGAGACATCATGGTACGCACCATATCCAATAGGGTGCAACTATGATGTTCGGACACACCATCACATTATGGTGTTCCAGGCGGTATTAATTGCGAAACAATTTCCACAATGTCTTAATTGTGTGCCAAAACTCGTAACTCAGATATTCATCTCTATGTTCATATCATAGACATTTTATCCTCTTGTCACAATGATCTGCTACTTCACTCTGAAATTACTTGAACCATTCAATAATTCAGACTTGTGTTTCATCAAGTAAATATACTCAACATTTACTCGAATCATCTGTGAAGTAAGAACATAATGATATTCACTGCATGCCTCAGCACTCATTCGACTGCACACATCAAAATGTGTTACTTCCAACAAGTTGCTATCTTGTTCCATCTTACTGAAAATGAGGCTTTTCAGTCATCTTGCCCATGTGGTATGATTTGCATATCTCAAGTGATTCAAAATCAAGTGAGTCCGAACGATCCATTTGCATGGAGTTTCTTCATGCATATACACCAATAGACATGGTTCGCATGTCTCAAACTTTTCTAAAACGAGTGAGTCCAAAGATCCATCAACATGGAGCTTCTTCATGCGTTTTATACCATTATGACTTACATGGCAGTGCCACAAGTAAGTGGTACTATCATTACTATCTTATATCTTTTGGCATGAACATGTGTATCACTACGATCGAGATTCAATAAACCATTTATTTTAGGTGTAAGACCATTGAAGGTATTATTCAAATAAACAGAGTAACCATTATTCTCCTTAAATGAATAACCGTATTGCGATAGAGATAATCCAATCATGTCTAAGCTCAACGCAAACACCAATCTCGGTGGTAGAGGGAGCGTGCGATGCTTGATCACATCAACCTTGGAAACACTTCCAACACATATCGTCAGCTCACCTTTAGCTAGTCTCCTTTTATTTCGTAGCTTTTATTTCGAGTTACTAACACTTTAGCAACCGAACCGGTATCTAATACCCTTGTGCTACTAGGAGTACTAGTAAAGTACACATTAACATAATGTATATCCAATATACTTCTATCGACCTTGCCAGCCTTCTCATCTACCAAGTATCTAGGGTAATCCTGCTCCAGTGGTTGTTCCCCTTATTACAGAAGCACTTAGTCTCGGGTTTGGGTTCAACCTCGGGTTTCTTCACTAGAGCAGCAGCTGAATTGCCGTTTCATGAAGTATCCCCTCTTGCCTTTGCCCTTCTTGAAACTAGTGGTTTCACCAACCATCAACAATTGATGCTCCTTTTTGATTTCTACTTTCATGGTGTCAAACATCATGAATATTTCAAGGATCATCATATCTATCCCTGATATGTTATAGTTCATCACGAAGCTCTAGCAGCTTGGTGGCAATGACTTTGGAGAAACATCACTATCTCATTTGGAAGATCAACTCCCACTCGATTCAAGTGATTGTTGCACTCAGACAATCTGAGCACAAGCTCAACGATTGAGCTTTTCTCCCTTAGTTTGTAGGCTAAGAAAATTGTCGGAGGTCTCATACCTCTTGACGTGGGCACGAGCCTGAAATCCCAATTTCAGCCCTCGAAACATCTCATATGTTCCGCGATGTTTCGAAAACGTCTTTGGTGCCTCTACTTAAACCGTTTAACTGAACTATCACGTAGTTATCAAAATGTGTATGTTTGATGTTCGAAACATCCACAAACGACGTTTGGGGTTCAGCACACTGAGCAGTGCATTAAGGACATAAGCTTTCCAGTGTCCGCATAATCGCTACTGTCAACTTTCAACTATATTTTTCTCTAGGAACATATCTAAAGCAGTAGAACTAAAGCGCGAGCTACGACATAATTTGCAAAAGGTCTTTTGACTATGTTCAAGATAATTAAGTTCATCTTATGAACTCCCACTCGGATAGACATCCCTCTAGTCATCTAAGTGATTACATGATCCGAGTCAACTAGGCCGTGTCCGATCATCACGTGAGACGGACTAGTTAACGTCGGTGAACATCTTCATGTTGATCGTATCTACCATACGACTCATGCTCGACCTTTCGGTCTCCGTGTTCCGAGGCCATGTCTGCACATGCTAGGCTCGTCAAGTTAACCCTAAGTGTTTTCGCTGTGTAAAACTGTCTTACACCCGTTGTATGTGAACGTAAGAATCCATCACACCCGATCATCACGTGGTGCTTAGAAGCGACGAACTGTAGCAACGGTGCACAGTTAGGGGAGAACACTTCTTGAAATTGTTGTAAGGGATCATCTTATTTACTACCGTCGTCCTAAGTAAACAAGATGCATAAACATAATAAACATCACATGCAATTATATAGTTGTGACATGATATGGCCAATATCATATAGCTCCATTGACCTCCATCTTCGGGGCTCCATGATCATCTTGTCACCGGCATGACACCATGATCTCCATCATCATGATCTCCATCATCGTGTCTTCATGAAGTTGTCACGCCAACGACTACTTCTACTTCTATGGCTAACGCGTTTAGCAATAAAGTAAAGTAAGTTACATGGCGTTCTTCAATGACACGCAGGTCATACAAAAAATAAAGACAACTCCTATGGCTCCTGCCGGTTGTCATACTCATCGACATGCAAGTCGTGAATCCTATTACAAGAACATGATCAATCTCATACATCACATATATCATTCATCACATCCTTTTGGCCATATCACATCACATAGCATACCCTGCAAAAACAAGTTAGACGTCCTCTAATTGTTGTTGCATGTTTTACGTGGCTGCTATGGGTTTCTAGCAAGAACGTTTCTTACCTACGCAAGACCACAACGTGATATGCCAATTGCTATTTACCCTTCATAAGGACCCTTTTCATCGAATCCGTTCTGACTAAAGTGGGAGAGACTGGCACCCGCTAGCCACCTTATGCACCAAGTGCATGTCAATCGGTGGAACTTGTCTCACGTAAGAGTACGTGTAAGGTCGGTCCGGGCCGCTTCATCCCACAATACCGTCGAAACAAGATTGGACTAGTAACGGTAAGCATATTGAACAACATCAACGCCCACAACTACTTTGTGTTCTACTCGTGCAAAGAATCTACGCAATAGACCTAGCTCATGATGCCACTGTTGGGGAACGTAGCAGAAATTTAAAAATTTTCCTACGTATCACCAAGATCTATCTATGGAGAGACCAGCAACGAGTAGAAAGGAGAGTGCATCTACATACCCTTGTAGATCGCTAAGCGGAAGCGTTCAAGTGAACGGGGTTGAAGGAGTCGTTCTCGTCGTGATTCAAATCACCGATGACCAAGTGCCGAACGGACGGCACCTCCGCGTTCAACACACGTACAGCCCGGTGACGTCTCCCACGCCTTGATCCAGCAAGGAGAGAGGGAGAGGTTGAGGAAGACTCCATCCAACAGCAGCACAACGGCGTGTTGGTGGTGGAGGAGCGTGGCAATCCCGCAGGGCTTCGCCAAGCACCATGGGAGAAGAGGAGGAGTCACGGGAGGGAGGGAGGCGCCAAGGGCTCAGGTATTGATGCCCTCCCTCCCCTCCACTATATATAGGGGCAGGGGAGAGTGGGGAGGCGCAGCCTTGCCCCCTACTCCAAGAAAGGGGTGCGGCCAAGAGGGGGGGAGGAGTCCATCCTCCCCAAGGCACCTCGGAGGTGCCTTCCCCCTCGAGGACTCTTCCCTCTAGGGTTCCCTAGGCGCATGGGCCTCTTGGGGCTGGTGCCCTTGGCCCATGTAGGCCAAGGCGCACCCCCTAAAGCCCATGTGGCCCCCCGGGGCAGGTGGCCCCACCCGGTGGGCCCCCGGGACCCTTCCGGTGGTCCCGGTACAATACCGATGACCCCGAAACTTGTCCCGATGGCCGAAACAGGACTTCCTATATATAAATCTTTACCTCCAGACCATTCCGGAACTCCTCGTGACGTCCGGGATCTCATTCGGGACTCCGAACAACATTCGGTTACCACATACAAGATTCCTTTATAACCCTAGCGTCATCGAACCTTAAGTGTGTAGACCCTACGGGTTCGGGAGACATGCAGACATGACCGAGACGTTCTCCGGTCAATAACCAACAGCAGGATCTGGATACCCATGTTGGCTCCCACATGTTCCACGATGATCTCATCGGATGAACCACGATGTCAAGGACTTAATCAATCCCGTATTCAATTCCCTTTGTCTATCGGTATTTTACTTGCCCGAGACTCGATCGTCGGTATCCAATACCTTGTTCAATCTCGTTACCGGCAAGTCACTTTACTCGTTCCGTAACACATCATCCCGTGATCAACTCCTTGGTCACATTGCGCATATGATGATGTCCTACCGAGTGGGCCCAGAGATACCTCTCCGTTTACACGGAGTGACAAATCCCAGTCTCGATCCGCATAAAACAATAGGTACTTTCGGAGATACCTGTAGTGCACCTTTATAGTCACCCAGTTGCGTTGTGACGTTTGATACACCCAAAGCACTCCTACGGTATCTAGGAGTTACACGATCTCATGGTCAAAGGAAGAGATACTTGACATTGGCAAAGCTCTAGCAAATGAACTACACGATCTTTTGTGCTAGTCTTAGGATTGGGTCTTGTCCATCACATCATTCTCCTAATGATGTGATCCCGTTATCAACGACATCCAATGTCCATAGCCAGGAAACCATGACTATCTGTTGATCACAACGAGCTAGTCAACTAGAGGCTCACTAGGGACATATTGTGGTCTATGTATTCACACGTGTATTACGATTTCCGGATAATACAGTTATAGCATGAATAAAAGACAATTATCATGAACAAGGAAATATAATAATAACACTTTTATTATTGCCTCTAGGGCATATTTCCAACAGCAACAACCGGGCCAGACCCACAGCAAGATCCCCTCCGTGTAGACCCGACGCGTCCGTTTCCCCCCTCCAGGTGTCGGCGGCGGCGCCGTCCGTGAGGGGGGGGCACACCCCGGACACGCGTGCCAGGCGTTTGCAACCGTCAAAACACTTCCAGACTTGTGAGAGGCTGCCTACGCAAGATTTGGCGGCATGCTAGCCCCCGTAGGCCGCCAGCCACAGCCGTAGACGCGCGAAGGGCCAATCCGCGTAGAGGGAATTTTTCGGATACTTCTCCATCACCAAAAATTATGAAAAAATACCATCGTTCCTATAGCACATGTGCCCATGTCGTGCAAAAAAACTCATGATTTTATCGCGCTCCGAGTATTTAATAATATTCACGTCGCATCGTTACCGCAGAACGTCTACTACTATGTCATCGCCGTCCGTGAGGGGGGGCCACGCCCCGGAGACGCGTGCCGCCTCTTAGGACATGCCACCACACCACCCCGCATGTATGAGGGCCCGGTGCGATGCTCCTGTGGCATTGCTACCCCCGCCAGGGCCCCCGTCCCGCCTAACCCTGTAGCGTTTTACCACGGGATCTAGCCCTTTGACTTTGCACAGACGAGCTTTGACCAGCAGACCTCCCCGCCCGGTTGTGTTAGGTCAGCCCATAGGAACAATTTGGAGCAACAACCGGGCTAGACCCACAGCAAGATCCCCTCCGTGTAGACCCGACGCGTCTGTTTCCCCCCTCCAGGTGCCGGCGGCGGCGCCATCCGCGATGGGGGGGCACACCCCAGACACGCGTGCCAAGCATTTGCAACCGTCACAACACTTCCAGACTTGTGAGAGGCCGCCTACGCAAGATTTGGCGGCATGCTAGCCCCCGTAGGCCGCCGGCCACAGCCGTAGACGCGTGAAGGGCAATCCGCGTAGAGGGAATTTTTGGGATACTTCTACAACCCCAAAAATTATGAAAAAACACCATTGTTCCTATAGCACATGTGCCCACGCCGTGCAAAAAAAAACTCATGATTTTATCGCGCTCCGAGTATTTAACAATATTCACGCTGCATCTTTACCGCAGAACGTCTACTACCGTGTCATCACCGTCCGTGAGGGGGGGACATGCCCGGAGACGCGTGCCGCCTCTTCGGACATGCCACGACACCACCCCGCATGTATGAGGGCCCGGTGTGATGCTCCAGTGGCATTGCTACACCCTCCCAGGGCCCCCGTCCCGCCTAACCTGTAGCGTTTGACCACGGGATCTAGCCCTTTGACTTTCCACGGACGGGCTTTGACCAGCGGACGTCCCCACCCGGTTGTGTTACGTCAGCCCATAGGAACACTTTGGAGCAACAACCGGGCCAGACCCACCGCAAGATCCCCTCGGTGTAGACCCGACGCGTCTGTTTCCCCACTCCAGGTGCCGGCGGCGGCGCCGTCCATGAGGGGGGAACACCCCGGACACGCGTGTTGGGCGTTTGCAAACGCCACAACACTTCCATACTTGTGAGAGGCTGCCTACGCAAGATTTGGCGGCATGCTAGCCCCCATAGGCCGCCGGCCACAGCCGTAGACGCGCGAAGGACAATCCGCGTAGAGGGATTTTTTTGGATACTTCTCCATCACCAAAAATTATGAAAAAATACCATCGTTCCTATAGCACATGTGCCCACGTCGTGCAAAAAAACTCATGATTTTATCGCGCTCCGAGTATTTAATAATATTCACGCCGCATCGTTACCGCAGATCGTTTACTACCGTGTCATCGCCGTCCGTGAGGGGGGGGGCACACCCCCGAGACGCGTGCCACCTCTTCGGACATGCCACCACACCACCCCGCATGTATGAGGGCCCGGTGCGACGCTCCAGTGGCATTGCTACCCCCCAGGGCCCCCGTCCTGCATAACCCTATAGCGTTTGACCACGGGATCTAGCCCTTTGACTTTGCACGGACGGGCTTTGACCAGCGGACCTCCCCGCCCGGTTGTGTTAGGTCAGCCCATAGGAACACTTTGGAGCAACAACCGGGCCAGACCCACAGCAAGATCCCCTCCGTGTAGACCCGACGCGTCCGTTTGCCCACTCAAGGTGCCGGCGGCGGCGAAGTCCGTGATGGGGGGCATACCTCGGATATGCGTGCCGGGCCTTTGCAACCGCCATAACACTTCCAGACTTGTGAGAGGCTGCCTACGCAAGATTTGGCGGCATGCTAGCCCCCGTAGGCTGCCGGCCACAGCCGTAGACGCGCGAAGGGCAATCCGCGTAGAGGGATTTTTTTGGATACTTCTCCATCACCAAAAATTATGAAAAAATACCATCGTTCCTATAGCACATGTGCCCACGTCGTGTAAAAAAACTCATGATTTTATCGTGTTCCGAGTGTTTAATAATATTCACGCCGCATCGTTACCGCAGAACGTCTACTACCGTGTCATCGCCGTCCGTGAGGAGGGGCCACGCCCCCGAGACGCGTGCCGCCTCTTCGGACATGCTACCACACCACCCCGCATGTATGAGGTCCTGGTGCGACGCTCCAGTGGCATTGCTACCACCCCCCCAGGGCCCCCGTCCCGCCTAACCCTATAGCGTTTGACCACGAGATCTAGCCCTTTGACTTTCCACGGACGGGGTTGGTCAGCGGACCTCCCCGCCCGGTTGTGTTAGGTTAGCCCATAGGAACACTTTGGAGCAACAACCGGGCCAGACCCATAGCAAGATCCCCTCCGTGTAGACCTGACGCGTTTGTTTCCCCCCTCCAGGTGCCGGCGACAGCGCCATCCGTGAGGGGGGGGGGGCACACCCCGGACACGCATGCCGGGTGTTTGCAACCGTCACAACACTTCCAGACTTGTGAGAGGCCGCCTACACAAGATTTGGCGGCATGCTAGCCCCCGTAGGCCGCCGGCCACATCCGTAGACGCGCGAAGGGCAATCCGCGTAGAGGGAATTTTTCGGATACTTCTCCATCACCAAAAATTATGAAAAAATACCATCGTTCCTATAGCACATGTGTCCACGTCGTGCAAAAAAACTCATGATTTTATGGCCCTCCGAGTATTTAATAATATTCACGCCGCATCGTTACCGCAGAACGTCTACTACCTTGTCATCGCTGTCCGTGAGGGGGGGGGGCACGCCCCGGAGACGCGTGCCGCCTCTTCGGACATGCCACCACACCACCACGCATGTATGAGGGCCCGGTGCGACGCTTCGGTGGCATTGCTACCCCCAGGGCCCCCGTCCCGCCTAACCCTGTAGCATTTGACCACGGGATCTAGCCCTTTAACATTGCACGGACGGGCTTTGACCAGCAGACCTCCCCGCCAGGTTGTGTTAGGTTATCCCATAGGAACACTTTGGAGCAACAACCGGGCCAGACCCACAGCAAGATCCCCTCCGTGTAGACCCGACGCGTCCGTTTCCCCCCTCCAGGTGCCGGCGGCGACGCCGTCCGCGAGTGGGGGGGCACACCCCGGACACGCGTGCCGAGCGTTTGCAACCGTCACAACACTTCCAGACTTGTGAGAGGCCGCCTACGCAAGATTTGGCGGCATGCTAGCCCCCGTAGGCCGCCGGCCACAGCCGTAGACACGCGAAGGGCAATCCGCGTAGAGGGAATTTTTCGGATACTTCTCCATCACCAAAAATTATGAAAAAATACCATCGTTCCTATAGCACATGTGCCCACATCGTGCAAAAAAAAAACTCATGATTTTATCGCGCTCCAAGTATTTAATAATATTCATGCCGCATCGTTGCCGCAGAACGTCTACTACCGTGTCATCGCCATCCGTGAGGGGGGGCCACGCCCCAGAGACGCGTGCCGCCTCTTCGGACATGCCACCACACCACCGCGCATGTATGAGGGCCCGGTGCGACGCTCCGGTGGCATTGCTACCCCCAGGGCCCCCGTCCCGCCTAACCCTGTAGCGTTTGACCACGGGATCTAGCCCTTTGACTTTGCACGAACGGGCTTTGACCAGCGGACCTCCCCGCCCGGTTGTGTTAGGTCAGCCCATAGGAACACTTTGGAGCAACAACCGGGCCAGACCCACAGCAAGATCCCCTCTGTGTAGACCCGACGCGTCCGTTTCCCCCCTCCAGGTGCCGGCGGCGGCGCCGTCCGTGAGGGGGGGGCACACCCCGGACACGTGTGCCGGGCGTTTGCAACCGTCAAAACACTTCCAGACTTGTGAGAGGCCACCTACGCAAGATTTGGCGGCATGCTAGCCCCCGTAGGCCGCCGGCCACAGCCGTAGACGCGCGAAGGGCCAATCCGCGTAGAGGGAATTTTTCGAATACTTCTCCATCACCAAAAATTATGAAAAAATACCATCGTTCCTATAGCACATGTGCCCACGTCGTGCAAAAAAACTCATGATTTTATCGCGCTCCGAGTATTTAATAATATTCACGCCGCATCGTTACCGCAGAACGTCTACTACTATGTCATCGCCGTCCGTGAGGGGGGGCCACGCCCCGGAGACGCGTGCCGCCTCTTAGGACATGCCATCACACCACCCCGCATGTATGAGGGCCCGGTGTGATGCTCCGATGGCATTGCTACCCCCCAGGGCCCCCGTCCCGCCTAACCCTGTAGCGTTTGACCACGGGATCTAACCCTTTGACTTTGCACAGACGAGATTTGACCAGCGGACCTCCCCGCCCGGTTGTGTTAGGTCAGCCCATAGGAACAATTTGGAGCAACAACCGGGCTAGACCCACAGCAAGATCCCCTCCGTGTAGACCCGACGCGTCTGTTTCCCCCCTCCAGGTGCCGGCGGTGGCGCCGTCCGCGATGGGGGGGGCACACCCCGGGCACGCGTGCCGAGCGTTTGCAACCGTCACAACACTTCCAGACTTGTGAGAGGCCGCCTACGCAAGATTTGGCGGCATGCTAGCCCCCGTAGGCCGCCGGCCACAGCCGTAGACGCGCGAAGGGCAATCCGCGTAGAGGGAATTTTTCGGATACTTCTACATCACCAAAAATTATGAAAAAACATCATCGTTCCTATAGCACATGTGCCCACGCCGTGCAAAAAAAAACTCATGATTTTATCGCGCTCCGAGTATTTAACAATATTCACGCCGCATCGTTACCGCAGAACGTCTACTACCGTGTCATCGCCGTCCGTGAGGGGGGGGCCATGCCCGGAGACGCGTGCCGCCTCTTCGGACATGCCACGACACCACCCCGCATGTATGAGGGCCCGGTGTGATGCTCCAGTGGCATTGCTACACCCTCCCAGGGCCCCCGTCCCGCCTAACCTGTAGCGTTTGACCACGGGATCTAGCCCTTTGACTTTCCACGGACGGGCTTTGACCAGCGGACGTCCCCATCCAGTTGTGTTATGTCAGCCCATAGGAACACTTTGGAGCAACAACCGGGCCAGACCCACCGCAAGATCCCCTCCGTGTAGACCCGACGCGTCCGTTTCCCCACTCCAGGTGCCGGCGGCGGCGCCGTCCATGAGGGGGGAACACCCCGGACACGCGTGTTGGGCGTTTGCAACCGCCACAACACTTCCAGACTTGTGAGAGGCTGCCTATGCAAGATTTGGCGGCATGCTAGCCCCCGTAGGCCGCCGGCCACAGCCGTAGACGCGCGAAGGGCAATCCGCGTAGAGGGATTTTTTTGGATACTTCTCCATCACCAAAAATTATGAAAAAATACCATCGTTCCTATAGCACATGTGCCCACGTCGTGCAAAAAAACTCATGATTTTATCGCGCTCCGAGTATTTAATAATATTCACGCCGCATCGTTACCGCAGATCGTTTACTACCGTGTCATCGCCATCTGTGAGGGGGGGGCACACCCCCGAGACGCGTTCCGCCTCTTCGGACATGCCACCACACCATCCCGCATGTATGAGGGCCCGTCGCGACGCTCCAGTGGCATTGCTCCCCCCCCCCCCCAGGGCCCCCGTCCTGCATAACCCTATAGCGTTTGACCACGGGATCTAGCCCTTTGACTTTGCACGGACGGGCTTTGACCAGCGGACCTCCCCGCCCGGTTGTGTTAGGTCAGCCCATAGGAACACTTTGGAGCAACAACCGGGCCAGACCCACAGCAAGATCCCCTCCGTGTAGACCCGACGCGTTCGTTTGCCCACTCCAGGTGCCGGCGGCGGCGAAGTCCGTGATGGGGGGCACACCCCGGATATGCGTGCCAGTCCTTTGCAACCGCCACAACACTTCCAGACTTGTGAGAGGCTGCCTACGCAAGATTTGGCGGCATGCTAGCCCCCGTAGGCTGCCGGCCACAGCCGTAGACGCGCGAAGGGCAATCCGCGTAGAGGGATTTTTTCGGATACTTCTCCATCACCAAAAATTATGAAAAGAATACCATCGTTCCTATAGCACATGTGCCCACGTCGTGCAAAAAAACTCATGATTTTATCGTGTTCCGAGTGTTTAATAATATTCACGCCGCATCGTTACCGCAGAACGTCTACTACCGTGTCATCGCCGTCCGTGAGGAGGGGCCACGCCCCCGAGACGCGTGCCGCCTCTTCGGACATGCCACCACACCACCCGGCATGTATGAGGGCCCGGTGCGACGCTCCAGTGGCATTGCTACCCCCCCCCCAGGGCCCCCGTCCCGCCTAACCCTATAGCGTTTGACCACGAGATCTAGCCCTTTGACTTTGCACGGACGGGGTTGGTCAGCGGACCTCCCCGCCCGGTTGTGTTAGGTCAGCCCATAGGAACACTTTGGAGCAACAACCAGGCCAGACCCATAGCAAGATCCCCTCCGTGTAGACCCGACGCGTTCGTTTCCCCCCTCCAGGTGCCAGTGGCAGCGTCGTCTGTGAGGGGGGGGGGGCAAACCCCGGACACGCGTGCCGGGTGTTTGCAACCGTCACAACACTTCCAGACTGGTGAGAGGCCGCCTACGCAAGATTTGGCGGCATGCTAGCCCCCGTAGGCCGCCGGCCACAGCCGTAGACGCGCGAAGGGCAATCCGCGTAGAGGGAATTTTTTGGATACTTCTCCATCACCAAAAATTATGAAAAAACACCATCATTCCTATAGCACATGTGTCCATGTCGTGCGAAAAAACTCACGATTTTATCGCCCTCCGAGTATTTAATAATATTCACGCCGCATCGTTACCGCAGAACGTCTACTACCTTGTCATCGCCGTCCGTGAGGGGGGGCCACGCCCCGAAGACGCGTGCCGCCTCTTCGGACATGCCACCACACCACCACGCATGTATGAGGGCCCGGTGCGACGCTCCTGTGACATTGCTACCCCCTAGAGCCCCCGTCCCGCCTAACCCTGTAGCGTTTGACCACGGGATCTAGCCCTTTGACTTTCCACGGACGGGCTTTGACCAGCAGACCTCCCCACCCGGTTGTGTTAGGTCATCCCATAGGAACACTTTGGAGCAACACCAGGGCCATACCCACAGCAAGATCCCCTCCGTGTAGACCCGACGCGTCCGTTTCCCCACTCCAGGTGCCGGCAGCGGCGCCATCCGTGAGGGAGGGCACACCCCGGACACGCGTGCTAGGCGTTTGCAACCGCCACAACACTTCCAGACTTGTGAGAGGCTGCCTACGCAAGATTTGGCGGCATGCTAGCCCCCGTAGGCCGCCGGCCACAGCCGTAGACGCGCGAAGGGCAATCCGCGTAGAGGGATTTTCTTGGATACTTCACCATAACCAAAAATTATGAAAAAATACCATCATTCCTATAGAACATGTTCCCACATCGTGCAAAAAAACTCATGATTTTATCGCGCTCCGAGTATTTAAAAATATTCACGCCGCATCGTTACCACAGAACCTCTACTACCGTGTCATCGCCGTTCGTGAGGGGGGGGGCACGCCCCCGAGACGCGTGCCGCCTCTTCGGACATGCCACCACACCACCCCACATGTATGAGGGCCTGGTGCAACGCTCCAGTGGCATTGCTACACCCCCCAGGGCCCCCGTCCCGCCTAACCCTGTAGCATTTGACCACGAGATCTAGCCCTTTGACTTTGCACGGACGGGCTTTGACCAGCGGACCTCCCCGCCCGGTTGTGTTAGGTCAGCCCATGGGAACACTTTGGAGCAACAACCGGGCCAGACCCACAGCAAGATCCCCTCCGTGTAGACCCGACGCGTCCGTTTCCCCACTCCAGGTGCCTCCAGTGGCGCCGTCCGTAAGGGGGGCCAAACCCCGGAGGCGCATGCCG
>NC_057797.1:27617324-27619178 GCF_018294505.1 Triticum aestivum | reverse complement strand
ACGGCTGCTGTCGGCATGTCTGCGGCTAGGTCGATGGCCGTTCTGTGCCGACGGCAGCCGTCGGCATAGGTCCATGTAACCCGACGGCCAGTTTAAGCCGACGGCCAGGACTGGGCTGTCGGCATATGTCGAACTAGGCCGACGGCAGCCGTAGGCATAGCTTTGGCCGTCGGCGTATGCCCGTTTTCCGGTTGTGGTTCCACATAGCAGTACCAAAACCAACATTCTATTAAAGCAATTTAAGAATAAATTAAGCATTCAAGATTTATATTTTTATCTGAACTAAAAAAATATTCATAAAATTTTAGAACATTCATGAATTTAAGAAAAGTTCATAATTTTTGAAATTCTTCATGAGTACAAAACTACTCATTGATTTTAAAAAATGTTCATGAGTTTTTGGCGACTCATAGGCAGTGGCTTGGTTAAGGGAACGCAACCTACCGAAGCCGTAGCGATTTGGCACTTGCCATCTATTTTCATTGTGGCTAGGAAACAAAGCACTACTTTTGGCCCATGAAGCGAAGGGAATGAGCTTGGCTGTTTCTCTCCCCACACTTCTTTATTTCTCCGTGCCCCTTCCGCATGCGCTTCACGCGCCATTGGCGCTTTCCTCTCCTCATATTTCTGCATTGGAGGGTTCGGATGGACTTCAACTCTTTGACGAAAAGATGAAAAAACCAAAGAAAAGCTCTACCCTTCCATCTCTTGGATAGACAGAGAGGGAGGGTAGAGGCCTTTGGTGTCTCTTTCAATCAAGAATTGGGGACAATTATCAAAGTTTTTTTTAAAAATGTCAAAAAATTTCAAAAATATTCCCAGACTTCAATTGTGTTGATGTAATTTGATAAATTTTCACAAATATAAGAAAATAATCTCCGTGCATTTTTAAAAAATGCACATAATTTTGAATAAAACAATTATTTTTTAAAAAATTGTACTTTATTTATTTTCCATAAATTCAAAAGTATTAATAAATTTGATTTTTTTAAAATATATATATAAGTGAACAAGAAACTAAAACATCAAAAAATATAGAAGAAAATAAAAGAAAAAAACTGAATGCCACCTTCCCAAAGAAAGAAGCACTACTAGGAAAAGGGCTATAGATAGGATTGATACTAATGGCGCACCATGGAAGCAGTGCGCCACTACTATATACTAATGGCGCATCGGTTGGTGATGCGCCATTAGTGTGGAACTGGGTGCGCCACTAGTATTAAATTATTTTTTTCCATTTTTCCATACATACTAATGGCGCATCAGGTCGAAGTGTGCGAGCGCACCAAGCAAACAGTGCGCCATTACTGTAATTTTTTTTTGCAAAACTACTAATGACGCATCGTTTCACAGTGCGCCATTACTAGTTTAAACTAGTAATGGCGCACTAATACCCGGTGCGCCATTAGTATATATATATATTTTTTTTACTTCAAGATTCACGCGTTTCACTCGTTGTTTAAACTAGTAAAGAGCACAACTCATGTTTCACGCGTTGGTTCAAGCAGAAACTTCTGTCGTACCCTTTACATGAAGATTCTTCCGCGGAAGAACAACTCATATTCGCCTTGTCACAGGGCGCCGAGCACAACCTGATGACCTATAAGGCGTACGATATCAAATTTGAACTCATGAATATTTTTAAATTTCATGGGCACTTTTCGAATTCATGAATATTTTTTCAAATTTGATGAATATTTTTAAATCTCGATCGCTATCCCCCTTCATCTCGATCTCGATCACCCCCCCGCACCCTCCCCCACTAGCTCCACCGCCGCCGACGACTCACCGCACCCTCCCCCGCTCCACCGCTGCCGCCGACCCACCGCACCCTCCCCGGCCCGCTCCACCGCC
>NC_057797.1:27607621-27616476 GCF_018294505.1 Triticum aestivum | reverse complement strand
GCCGCCGCCCCTACGTGCGCCGCCGCCCCCGCGCCCCCACCACTGCAGCTCCTCCATAGCCGACGCCTCCGCGACCTCGCCGTCGCCGACAGCCTCCCGACATCGGCCCCTTCCCTGCGCCGCCTCTACCTCAGTCCGGGCACGGGGCGCAGGACGACGACCGCGGCCGCCGGCCTCCCCACGACCAACCGAGGCGCCCAGGAGGCCTCCCCGATGACCAATCGAGCCATCCCTTCGACGCCGCCGCCGGCAACCCCAACCCTGACCCCAACCCCTCTGATGACCGGCCGCGCCCGCCCAGGTACCTCTCCTCCTTCCTCCTTCCTCCCTCTCCTCCTTCCCCATGGAGAAAATGATATAGCTCCTCCTACAACATGTATAGATCAATCAATTCAGTTCTAGTGCTGCTGGACTTTTGCACCATACAAAAATGTACTACTTGTTGAAAATCTTTACTTGAGAGAGCTTCATAAGTAGAAGGTTCCAAAGAATAAAAACCAGTACTAGCACACTAGTACAGTAGTATTGCCACCTCCCAGTAAACAGCAGGGTCTCTGATCAGCAATGTAGTTAATTAGTTAGGGCCTGAAAGCCTGCAAATGCATGTACACACAGGTAGGGAATGTAAGATGAAGCATGTACTTTACCAACTAATCTAATGGGCTAGCACAAAGTGAAAACCAAAACAATAGTTAATCAAGCAGAGGTAGATTATATTAGATGGCAAAAAGCACAAATGTCCCTGCCTATCCATTTTTTTCTCAAGTTGAGCTGATAAGTTTCAGATGTTCAACGATGCTGTAGGAAAAAATTGGATGAAGAAAGATGTGTGTGGCTGCCTGAGAGAAGTATTTGCACAAACAAATTATAATTAATGTGTTGATGAAATTTTGGGTTTTCAAATTAGAACCAAAAACTTCAGTTAACACTCATTTTTCAGTTAACTCCTTACAGTTCAGATCATATTTTGATTGTCAATAATAGTGGACTTTTAAGGCTTTCTTAGAGGCAATACTAGTGGATTTTAGGCTTTTACATGCAATAATAGTGGAATTTTAGGCTTTTTTGGAGGAGTGTGTTTCATGCCGGCCTACAGTGATGAATTAGTCAGAGGATTGTGCCTTAGGATTGTGCCAAAGCTACACATTGTATATATTTGCTTGTCCTTCAAATAGGGGCAAGACTGTTACAGAAAAATTACTTGCAAGCATATTGTGATTTACTTGCAAGCATATTGTGCCTTAGTTACAGAAAAATTACTTGCAAGCATATTGTGGTGACCCACACTCTGTTGGTTCACACTCATTGAGTTCGCTCGTGAAGGGCCGCTGCTGCTTGAGGCCCTTGAGAGGCCCTTCGTGTCGTGATGATTTTGCAGGTACCCCGAGAGGCCCTTGAGTTTGCCGGAATGTCGATTAACTTCCGTTCTGGCAAATTCGGGTACTCCATATGTCCTATTTTCAGCAAAGGTCATGCTGAAATTTTCCGTGAATTTTAGCATGACTTTGCTAAAAATCGGACATATGGGGTACTTGCTACTAATGCATGGCCCAGGGTATCTTAGTACTTAATTAAGTAGGATCAACTGCCCCTTTATTCTTGCTGTATTAAACCATAGGTGGGAATAGAGCCAAGTGATTAGTGCCAAGTGATTAGGCCCAACCTAGGGTGCCTCGGCATTGATAAACCCTAAATGATGAAAACTTAACTTGGCTGCCCCGGATGCCTCGGTGTCGATGAGAACCTAAATGATGTATGCTTAGGCTTTTAGGGTGCCTCGGCGTCGACAAACCCTAAGTGATGAAAGCTTAGGCTTTTAGGGTGCCTCGGTGTCGACAAACCCTAAATGATGAGACCATGATCTTGTTCCTTGACAATAACCAACTTTTTGACCAATTTTTTTCCTATTTAGAGCGAAACATGGCCCACAACGATGAGGCCGGTGGTTCGGGCGCCAAGCAATTCTGGGAGTTGTCCCAGGATATGTCGTCATCATCATCATCGGACGATGAAAGTCTCCCGGCGGAGTGCGACTGGTGCCACGACGATCGAGGTCTATGCGACATGCCTCACCTGGACGATGATCGGCGCTTCAACATTAAGCTCGAGGAGACCTTCAAAGTTGAAACGGTACACAATGACGACAAGTGTTATTTTCATAATTAAGCATGACTTCAACTATTTCAACGTGTAATTTTCATCTTTTACAATTCAAGTATAGCTTATCCCATGCCATGCAAGACGCTATGTCTTGGAGAGGATGGATTTTGAAGACCATGAAATTTCTGAAACAAAGAAAATTCACCTAAGGACTCATCACGATGTTGACTTTGAAGTAAATCTATATAATTCTGAGAGCGTAACCCATTTTGGTTGCAAAAATTGGGAAGCATTTTGCAAGATGTATGGTTTTGATGAGGGTATGCTTATCACCATGGATCTTGGTAATCCTGACATCAACCAAGACAATATGGACATTTGGGTCCTTGTTGATACGCCTCCAGTTCTACCGCTACGTGAGTTTCTCAAACATAGTTATTAGCTAATTTATACTGTTTATTTCAAAATAGTGGACAGCTTATTTCCATTGACAACTTATTTTTATTGTTCAAAGAATGTGCGGGAGATGGTAGACAAAACCCACTACACCGATGGCTCCAAATTAACAACTTACAAGGAGAAAAATCATTAGGTCGGATTTTGTACTGACATTGAGAATTACAATATCTACAATCAAACTCCTCAACATTATGGTAAATACGTGCCACTAGTGCATGTGTTCAACTACGGTAACTACCATGGAGATACCCTGGTAAGATTTTTACTATTACGACATACGTGCATCTTTTGCATACTTCTAAAACTAGTACATCATTGCTAACTATGAAGTTATTACTATGTTTTTCAACAGATAATCCCAGAGAATTGTGTGCCTCATATGATGTATCTAAAAGGTAGTGTTAATGTTTTGAACATACAGCTAGGTCGTCCTACGAATCTCAACTGTCCATACGAGATTTTTAAAAGAAGCGGAGACATGAAAATCAAAGGATGGGAAAAATGTATGGACAGTCGTAAGGAGCTTCTTGAAAGCAAAAGGAAGCGAAGCGCAAGAATTGGAGACAGGATGTTCTCCATTCTCCATAATGGAGAGTCAGGGTCTATATTGTTTTATGCTATTTTAGCTTAAATAGGGTATTTAGGTCCTGCCTAATACTGATGATCATGTGCTAAGAACAATTAAGTAGGGTTGGTTCGAAGACTATCAAGATGATGATCGTATGACTTGTTATGAATAACGAGTAGAAGTTGTATGATGATGATTAGTAGGACTTGTTAGGATCAGTATTACTTCCGACAAACTCGATACTCGCGGTCTTGAGACTAGTAATGTTTTATCTTTGTTCGGTCTTTTGAATTCGGAGACTAATATGATGAATTGTATTCGGAGACTAATCTTCTATTGTATTCGATGAATCTAATGTTGTTGTGTGCTGCTGTCTATATTCTGTCTAATAATATATTTTATATTCTGTCTAATAATATATTTTGTAACCTGCGCAAAAATCAGAAAAGGAAAAAAAACCAAATATTTATACTAATGGCGCATCACCACCAGGTGCGTCACTAGTATGCCAAAGGATACTAATGGCGCATCAACAGAGAATGCGCCATTAGTATGACAAAGCCATACTTACGTATGGCCCCCCGGGAGGCACACTAATGGCGCATGCTGTTACATACTAATGGCGCACTAGTTGGTGCGCCATTAGTATACCAGATACTAATGGCGCACGTGTAGTAAGATATACTAATGGCGTGCTACTAATGGCGCACTGGTAATGCGCCATTAGTAGACAAAACCAGTGCGCCATTAGTAGGCCTTTTCCTAGTAATGAAGGACCAGTCTACATGGCTTACCCTATAGCGCAACAGGGGTCTGTGGTCGCTCAACCAACTTCGCGGTATATACGAAATGTGAATTGCTATAAAAACCCATAACAGAAAAATATAATTTATTTAAAACCAAAGAATGTCGTGGCAAATCGTGCATTACCCTCTAATGCATTTATAATGGTGTCACTAGGTAGTGGGACATACCTAGCCAATCAACTGGTACCAACTCACGGGTTAATCTTCTCATATATAACCTAGTATTCCTGTCTATTCACATAAATTCCCTAATATCTGTTTTTTAAATTTTAATAGGCTAGTGAAATCAAGAAATAACACTTCAGTAAATCTAATTTTTTTCATTTCCACAATAAAAATAATTGAAGGACTCCAAAAGTTGAAATACTTAAAAATCAAACAGTAAGAAACAAGCAAAATAAAAAATAATCAAACGCATAAAAATATTGGAGACATCAAACAATTAGGAGAGTACAATACTAATCTGGATTAGAGCACTTAGACACATAAAAACCATTTAATTCCCCAAAATTGCCCCTTCATCTCAACAAAATGAAAAAATATATTTCTCCCAACCCCCTTTTAATACCTTTTTTTTCTTGTCTGGAGACACTTTTCTCTACTAACCAACACCACCTCCTACAACCCTTCTTCGTCGCCTTTCAACAATAAAAACCCTTCTTCCCAACCAGTGCCTCCAGCAAGCCGTGTAGCCACCACCTTGTCTACCCCCTACCCACTTTGATAGAGACGCCACACACTATCACCACCAAGCAAAAGTTGACACTTTTGCAATGTCCCATGGCTCTTCCATGTCTCCAGTGCAGTCGTTGGAACCATCTAGAGAGCCGGCGCTACCATCCTCGCGAGCTTCAAGCAGGGCCGGTCCAGAGATTTTTGGGGCCTAGGGCCAACCTAGAAGCTGGGACTCCTTAATATATACCTATTTGGACATTTACATATACCACTATTATTTTTACCTCGATATGTAGCTATCTAAAAGATGCACATGCTTCTTATAATAGGGGGAAAATCGCATAAGGCAGCTATGCTTACCTTGGCCAACATCAACACATTTGGTGCCTCCATATGCATGTTCTTTTCTATAACATTTTTTTGTCTTCTGATGAGGGATTAGAACCATGTTTCAAGCCCACTAGATAATGAGGATAGTGGTTGAAATTTTATTATTTATAAAAGATTTGTTGAACAGAGAAATCAACATATTACTTGATATCATCTGCAAACCCGAAACCTTGTTTTGTGGCCACTTTGATCCTCAAGATCTAAGTTGAAATCTTTTGGAGGGAAGGAACCGTCTGAATGCCCTTGATAATGATTACATTTTTATTCTAGAAAGGTTGTAAATCTCAATCGCAAAATCCATTGAGCCCTACAAAGAGAAGATCAAAAAGAAGCGAAAGACTAGGTGGATAAATACGTAGCTGTTAAAGACAAGATCAAGTCATGCTCGTGGTTTCACGGATTATGCAGAAGCGAAAACAATCTGCCAATGAGACAATGACCTGCAGATGGCTGATGGTTGCACCTCGCGGCCTAGCGGATGCCGGATGGTTGATGGCCCGGTCGCCGGCATGGGCACACGGCTGCGGCGCAACACCAGGGTGCCGTGCGCAACAGCGACAATTAGCCAACGAACAAGAATCCCCAGTGGCCGAGCGATTGGCAGAGAGTCCAAGATGAAACAAACCAGTGAACGTTCAGATATTCGGAGTGATTAACGCGTGCGGCCGTGCGAGTGTCGACGCTTCTCCTATCGCTAGCAGCAATTGGGCCTAGCCCATCTCCAGCCCCTTGTGCTTGGTTTCCTCCTTTTATTTTTTCGCTACCTAATATTTTTGCTAGGTTATACTAACATAAATACCAGATCATGGCCCACCTCCTGGCCTGGGCCTCGAGCCGTCGCCCCTTCGACCATACACCAGGGTCCGCCTGGCTTCGAGCCATCTCCTTGGCCCATTCTAGCTGGCAAGCCGCCTCACTAGCCATGTCACTGCAGGCTCGAGCTCCTTCAAAACAAAGAATGGAATCCTCACATTCCGTCTTTTCGTTCCGTTGGGCACCACTCGTCTGAATGAGCGAGCGACATGAGAATAAAGACGACGACTACGGTTGCAACAATGGTTGATGGCAAGATCAAATCTCAGGCTTGACGCTTCCCCATCGATGGGTGAGGTGCCGGTGATGACTTCGTCAACCTTGATGCTTTAACTTCGGTCGTATTTTAAATAGACCTTGTATACGAATTCGTGTATGTTTTTTCAGTATAGGCCCACAGACATCCTGTGCCGGAGTTCGGCCCAACTAAACATGAAGCCCTAAATAGGGCCCACCCCCATCATCCGCCTCCTCGGTCACAGACCCACTCCACTCTCCGCTTCACTCGCCACCCCCAAATACCCAAACCCTCGCCGCCGACCATGGCTGGTCCCCGGCAGCCGCCGTTCACCAACGTGGACCCCGCGACGGAGGCCGATCTGCGGAGCAGGGGCCGTAACCCGCGTGAGGTGGACCGATCCACGGAGGAGCTACTCAGCAACATCAGCACCGAGCTCATCCCCGACCTGCCCGCCTCCGACGGACATCATCTTGAACGACGCCCACCTCCGCCCCAAGGCTTCAGCTTTTCCCCCACGCCGCCGACTCGGCGGCCATCGTCACCGCCATCTCCACCGTCCTCGAAGCGCACACGGGACCCATCCCCTACGCCCGTCTCACCAGCAGCCACATGAGCGCCTATCAGGCCCAGCTCGCGCGCTGGCTCCAGCTCCTGGCCACCAAGGGCGTCCAGGAGCTCGCCCTCGCCAACCGCCCGTGGCCGCTCGACGTGCCCCTCCGGGCCGTGCTCTTTGGCATCACCAGCATCGGCTGCCTCTACATCGGCCTCTGGAAGTTCCAGGACGTGGCAAGGTTACTACCCCGCACCTCCTTCCACCACCTCCGTGAGCTTGACATCTGCAGCGTAGTCATGGAGGACGGGGACATCGACTTTGTCGTCGCCGAGAGCCCCATCTTGGAGACCCTCAGGCCTCAACATCCATGGATGCAACAAGGGGCTGCGCCTTCGCTTCGTCAGCCAGAGCCTCCGGTGCGTCCAAATTTGCAGCTCTGTTCCGGAGGACATCGCCGTGGTGAAGGCTCCTCGCCTCGAGCGGCTCATCCTGGAGGGGTCCCGAGGCAACACCGGCGGCTTGTGCACCAAGGTCAGGATTGGCGATGCTCCCAAGCTGCACGAGGAATCTTGCAGCCAGGGAACACCATCCTGGTTCCTGGAGATGCGAGACAACATCGTCATGGTGTGTACATCTCCTGTCCGCGGTCTAACAGTTTGTTCAGTTAGCAAAACATCGTCCAATTGTTGGAGGTACAATACTAAATGTGTAATTTTTTTGTTCAATGGGGTTCATTCTAGGCCGGGATAAATGCAAGCCAAGCGCCATGGCCACCAGCGTCAAGTTCCTGAGTCTGAATGTGCGTTTCAGAAGCCACACCGATTCGAAGATGGTTATCTCCTTCCTCGGCTGATTTCCCAATTTGGAGGCACTGCACATTATGGTAGTTTTTTTCATTTCATGTTTTGCTTACATTCGTACCGGTTTCCAGTATGTCTTATGTGTAGAATGTTTGCGGCAGCAGATCATGTGTTTTCAGCTTTTGATTGATTAATTGCAGATAATGTACTATTATGCAGTTCTCCCAATGTCGATTGCTTTGCTTATTTACCTCTTGTTATAACGTCTCTCACCATGGTCATATATCATACAACTTGGCAATATTTGTGCTTTTGATGTTGTAAGTGGCATGTGGGCCCGTTTCTGACTTCAGAATTTACACATGATAAACCAAACACATTGCCACCTACAGTTTTTTGGAGGTCCATGTGGTTTATCATATTACTCTAAACCACGTCACATACTACATAGCGATTTCAGCTGTGAATTTTGCAACTGACATGCAGTGCCAGACTACAGTTTGCAGGTGATCTGTGTGATATTACCACAATGCCATGTTAGTTCTTTGCTACTAGAACCACTAGTAGCAAACGGAGCTTTAAAACCGGTTGGGGGGACCTTTAGTACCGGTTGGTGTTACCAACCGGTACTAAAAGTTTTTATTGAAAATTTTGGAAATTTTTTTGATTTTTTTTTTCAATTTTCAATTTTTCTGAATTATTTGGTGATTTAGTCTCTAATCACCTTTCTTAACTGCTCAAGTATGGATCACTCATTCCAAATCATCTAACATCCCGACCGGTCACCCATCCCTCTCACTACTCCAGCCCGAGCACGCTTAACTTTTGGGTTCTATTCTCCTTCATTTCCAAGTCTGCACTTGTTGTTTTCCTGACAATAGTAAGATGTCAATCCTATTAACCCTCAGGAGTTTAGGTTGAGCATTAAGTCACACATTTCACTGTTTGAGTTTGAAACTATTATTCTAAAAAACAGTAATTATTTAGTAACACTAATATTTCTTGAATAAGTTTGACCATAGTTTGACCACAGTTTGACCAGATTTGACCAAAATTCAAAAAATTGAAATAATTATTTAGTAACACTAATATTCTTGAGTAATTATGTAGTAACATTAATACTTCTTGAATAAGTAGTTTGACCAGATTTAACCAATTTTTTTTAAAAAACTGAAATTTGACCATATCTTTTTTTTCCTTTTGGAATTTGAGGATTCTAAAAAATTGCAAACATGCCGTAGGTGGTCTCCATCGGATGCGGATTTTCGTGCTGAATTTTTTGATATATTATACATTTTTTTTCCGACGTCGTATGCAAAAGTTATAGCCGTTTTACATTTTCCCTACACTTTTTGCAAAATATGTCCAAATTTAAGTTTTCAAATTTTCCTAACTAGTAGATGTAGTAATATAACTACCTCTCGAAGGATTTTATTTTTTGAAGTTTTTA
>NC_057797.1:27595063-27607508 GCF_018294505.1 Triticum aestivum | reverse complement strand
GGGGGTAGAGTTTGAAAATTGCCCTATAGTGCCGGTTTGTGTCTTCAACCAGGACTATAGGGTAAGACTCTTTAGTGCCGGTTGGTGACACAAACCGGTACTATAGGTTAGACCTTTAGTACCGGTTTGTGTCACAAACCGTCACTAAAGGGGCTCGTGGGGCCCTGGCCTGACGCCAGCCTGCCACCACCCCTTTAGTACCGGTTCGTGGCACGAACCGGTACTAAAGGTTCATTAGGTTCATTACGAACCGGCACTAATGCATAGCCATTCGAACCGGCACTAATGGTCACATTAGTGCTGGTTTTTTTACAAACCGGCACTAATGTGCTTCACGTTTGACCCTTTTTCTACTAGTGAACGTATCATGTCATGAGTTATGTCTGATTAACTAATTACAAGGTTTTTGTCAAGCTTCTATTTATTCTTAGCCATCAGGTCTTCTCTACACATACTACATAGAGACTAAAGTACAAAATCATAATTCTGCGGGTTGCATTGCATGTTAATTTCAGTTAGTTATGACATTTGTTATGAATTCTGGGATTGCAAATTTCTGTCTACAATTTGCTGGAGGGGCCTGTGTAGCATGCCATATATATTGATGCTTTACTTCTATGCTGCACCGTATCAGGCATTTATGTCTGATTAACTAATTACAAAGAAGGTGTAATGACTTATATCTGAAAATTCTTCTTGAAGAATATATTTGTAAAAGTGTGCATGTGTTAGAAGAGCTACACTGCAGCTCGAATCTGTAGCTTCAGTTCTTAATTTGTTATGCATGAACTGTAATAATGAGGCAACCTTAGTTGATGTTTTTCTGTACTAATAGGCTACTTGGTACTTTGTTTAGCTCTACACATGGAAATATTGGCATGTCATATCTCCGACATATCAGTGAAATCAAGCTACTGTTTGTTACGCCATAGGGGGTAGCATCTAGGTATGCCTCGTAGTATAATGTACAATATGTGTTTCACGAGTCACGACATAGGCTGGGGCTTCCTTGAGCACAATATCCGCCACCTTCCTCAAATGCTTTCCCAGTTAATATGAGGCACCACAAACTATTAATTTTCATTATATACTCAACATGATTCCTAATAGGTGAACTGTTGAGTGATTTAATTGCTTTTTTCTCCTGTAGTCTGAAAATTGTGATTATGAAGCTGGTAGTGCCAGGATGAATCTCAATTTTTGGAAGCTGGTCAAGCCCACTGAAAATGTCAAGTCGTGCATCAAGGTGTTCTCTTACAAAGAATTCCGAGGGGAGCTCGGGGAGGTTGTCTTCCTCAAGTTCTTCTTCCGGAGCGCGAGGGTGCCGAGGACCGTGTCCGTCTCCATGGCTAATCCAAGCTTCATGTCATTCTCAATGGATGAGGCGACTCATAAAGCACAGCAAGCTTCTAACAAGATGGCCAGTAGTTCCTGCGAAATGGTGCTTCTCGGGGGCACAGGTCCTGAAGGAGGCATGCCCTGGAGCTTCAAGACATGTACCGATTACTCTGTTGAGGACCCTTTCTCAGTGGTGCAGATTCGCCACAAAGCTTAATATTCGTGGAGCAATGGAAGTTTTTCGGATGTCAACTGTGAAGCATGTCCGGTATTTGCTTCTTCTGCTACCTGTATCCTGACTTTGGTGGTATTGTAAATTATTATGGGAAGCGTAGAACCCTTTGCTCGGGCCGCATTACATTATATAGAATACATGTCGTGGCTTACAAGGTTTAGATCGATACTAGATCGATCGGTTACAGAAGAAAGATAGGGAGAGGTTGAAACAGAAGAAGAGATATGATATGTTTACAATTTAAACAGAGTTCTATCTCTATACAACAACTAATTCTAACACCCCCCTCAATCTAAACCTCATGAAGCTTTGCCAAGGTTGAGATTGTATTTGAACTCATCTAACCTTCTCATGGTGAGTGGTTTTGTGAAGCCATCAGCAAGTTGGTCTCTCGTATGTATGAACCGAATGTCAATTAGCTTTCAAGCTACCCTTTTTCTGACAAAGTGAAAATTAACTTCAATGTGTTTGGTACATGCATGGAAAACAGGATTAGCTGAGAGGTAGGTGGCACCAATGTTATCACATCATAACCTAGCAGCTTGTGGAGCCTTAATCCCAAGCTCATAAAGTAAAGTTTGTATCCACATTACTTCAGCTGTTGCATTTGCCAATGCTTTGTACTCCACCTCAGTACTTGACCTTGAAACTGTAGCCTATTTTCTTGCACTCCATGATACAAGGTTTGTTCCCAGAAACACAGCAAAACCACCTGTGGACCTTCTGTCATCAGCACAACCTGCCCAGTCTGCATCAGAATATGCAGTAACAAGCATGGATGAAGACCTGGTAATATGAAGCCCAAGTCCCTCTGAAAACTTAAGATACCTCAAAATTCTCTTGACTGCAGTCCAATGAGTAGTTCTAGGTGCATGTAAATATTGACATACTTTGTTCACAGAATAAGAAATATCCGGACGTGTAAGAGTCAAATATTGTAAAGCACCTACAACACTCCTGTAATTTGTTGCATCCTCTGGTCCAAGTACTTCTCCACTTTCAACTGTAAGTTTTTCTGAGGTTGAGATTGGTGTACTCACAGGTTTACAATGTTCCAATCCCACTCTCTTGGGAATATCAGTTGTATATTTGTCATGTGTGAGAAGTATGCCATCCTTTACCTGTTTAACCTCTATACCAAGGAAGTAGTGAAGATCACCTAGATCCTTAAGAGGAAACTCCAGTTTCAGATCCTTAAGCAGACAAGTAGTGGCATCTGAGCTTGAACTAGCAAAAATTATATCATCAACATAAACAAGCACAAATATGGTGATATTGCCTTTATTGTAAAAGAACAAAGAGGTATCTGCTTTAGATGGTATAAACCCAAGTTGTTGTAACTGCATGCTTAATCTTGAGTACTAAGCTCTAGGAGACTGTTTCAAACCATATAAAGCTTTATCCAACTTAAAGACATAATGTGGTGTGCTTTGGTTCTCATATCCCGGTAGTTGTCGCATGAACACTTCTTCCTCAAGAACACCATGAAGAAACGCGTTCTCAACATCTAGCTGTCTTGGACTCCAACCTCTGGAAATAGCAATAGACAACACAAGCCGAATAGTAGCTTCCTTAACAACAGGGCTAAAGGTATCTTCATAATCAATACCAAATCTTTGTTTAATCCATTTAGCAACTAATCTAGCCTTGTACCTGTCTATACTTCCATCATATTTTCTCTTGATCTTGTATACCCATTTACAATCTATAACATTATTTCCCTTCCTTGGTGGTACTAAATGCCAAGTTTTGTTTTTCATGAGTGCATTGTATTAGCTATCCATAGCCTCCTTCCACTCTTTATGATTAAGAGCATCGTGCAAATGAGTTGGTTCACCACAACTACTAAGAAAAGCTCGTTTGACCCTGTCGTACCTTACAGTGCCATTGGTATATTCCTTTGCCTTGATAATACCTGACTGAGATCGAGTATGACGACGAGGAGCTACTGGCGAGGTTTGCACAGAAGATCCCGATGTAGCAGTAGCTGTTGGTTGCGCCACAGAAGATCCTGCAGGATCAGTTGCAGCTGAGACAGCTGCAGGTTCCCGATCCAGCTCTCAATCTAAGGAGGATGGCGACCCAGACGCGCCAAGCGTCCCGCTATTGGCTCCTGGGTCAGCCCATGGGCTGGTGGCGCGCGGTGATTTGCCCCCGTCCGCGCCTGGAGAGATGGGCTCAGTGGCGGGCCCCGCTGCACGAGGGCTGACGGCCACCAGCGCCTCTGAACCGGTGGGCTCCACACGGTCGGGCCGATCGGCCACCCGAGCGCGATTGGCTGCTTGCGGGCGACCGTGATCGTCCTCGGGTCGCGCGTCGATGGAGACAGCCGAGCTGGCGCGGGGATCTGCCTCGGATCGAACACCGCTGCCACCTGAATCTATATGGGATCCGGCGCCTCTTCTGTCTTTTTCTGCACACATAAAATCATGAACTGAATCTGCGCAAATATCTCTAGAATCCAAATTTTCTATGGAATTCTTCACAGGATCAGCTTGATATAATTCACCCCTGTGATCTGGAAGAAGTGCTATTTCAGCACGGAGGAGAGCTCCCGCATTTGGGTGAAGTTTGGCAAACGGAAAAAGAGTTTCATCAAAGACAACGTCTTGAGAGATATAGATACGGCCAGTTGCAATCTCTAAGCATTTGTACCCTTTGTGAAGATTACTATAGCCATGAAAAACACATTCGGTAGATCGAAACTCGAGCTTGTGGCGATTATGTGGACGTAAATTTGGGTAGCAAGCACACCCAATTTTTTAAGAGAATTGTAATCATGCGTTTGATTATATAATCGCTCTAATGGAGTAGAATTTCCAATGACCTTACTAGGAAGGCGATTGATAAGATAAGTTGTTGCAATGAATGCTTCATTCCAATATTTGAGAGGCATGGAGGCATGTGCAAGTAGGGAAAGGCCAACTTCAACAATGTGGCGATGTTTTCTCTCGGTAGAGCCGTTTTGCTAGTGAGCATGAGGACAAGAGACATGATGTTCAATGCCTATGCTAAAGAAGAAAGAGTTGAACTTCTCATACTCCCCTCCCCAGTCACTCTGGACTGCTAGAATTTTCCTGTTAAAATGTCTTTCAACAAGTTTTTGGAATTCTTGAAACACAGAAAAACTTTAGATTTGTGTTTTAACAAGTAAATCCAAGTAAACTTGCTATAATCATCAATGAAACTGACATAATATTTTTTCTTCCAAAGGAATCTCTAGCATGACCCCATACATCACAGAAAATAAGCTCTAAAGGAGCATGAGACACGTTGTTTGACTTAGGACAAGGGAGTTGATGACTCTTAGCACACTGACATGCTTCACAAATAGACTCACTGGATTGACTATGTGACTATGGCAAATTGTCTTTATTAACTACTTGCTTGACTATGATTGATGATAGGTGTCCTAATCTTTGATGCCACCGTGCCAAAGAGGGCTTGATGACAGAATAAGCACGGCGACGCTTGTGGTTGAAAACTTCGAATGAGATGGGGTAGAGCCCTCCAATGAATCTACCGTGATGAAGAAGTTCCCTCGTTGCCCGGTCCTTTATAAAAAAAGTAACAAGGGTGAGTTTCAAAGAAAACATTATTATCGGTGCTTAGACGAGACATAGATGCAAGGTTTTTATCTGCTTGTGGAACATGGACAACATTGTTTAAGACAAGATCACGTTTAAGGGTAGGGGAATTAATAAAAGCTTGACCAATGTGTTGAATATCCATACCTCCACCACTTGCAGTATGAATCTGATAATTGCCAAGGTATTTCTCCCGGAGAGCAGGTTGCTCTAGTTCACCAGTAACGTGGTCGGTTGCACCAGAGTCAACGTACCACACACCATCGCCCCTTGCTCGCGCATAGCTGTAGCAACAAGACGGCAGTCGGGGACAATATCTTCATCATACTGGTGCTAGCAATCCATGACTTCATGGCCTGCCTTTTTGCAGAGTTGAACCGAGGACGCCCTCGGGAGGAGGACGGGCGACGGCCAGAGTTGTTGTTGAAGCCGCCGCTTGAGGGTTTGTTGGTGTAGTTGCTGGAAGTGTTGTAGCCGTCGCCGCCAGAGCTGTTGTAGCCGCCATCTCCCTGGAAGTTGCCACGCCCGCGCCCAGCGGTGCGAGACTGCCCCTGGTGACCGTGCCCACGGCCGCGACCACGAGATACAATGTTGGCAGAAGATTGGTGGAGGTTGGTGCGGTGAAGAAGGCTGAGGCGGGCATCAAAACTTAGGAACTGGCTGTAGAGCTCCTAAACCGTGATTGGTTCCACCTGAGCAGTGAGCACCGAGACGACAGAGTTGTACTCCATATCTAGCCAGGCTTGAATTTTGGAGACGATCTCCGGATCGGAGAGCGCAGCGGCAGTACAGGCAACTTCATCTGTGAGACTTTTAATTTTGCCAAGGTACTCGGTCATGGTCATATTACCTTTCTGAAGATCGGTCAGCTCGATGCGGGTCTTGATAGCTTGAGCTTGACTCTAAGCAGCAAACATGGTGTGAATTGCACGCCAAACTTTGGCCGACGTCTGTAACGTGGCGACCTGTGCAAGGATATCGCGGGAAAGAGAGCCCATAAAAAATCCCTGAAGTTGCTGCTGTTGTGCATACCAGAGGGTCCTTGCAAAGTTGGCGACTTGCTCTGCTTTGCCATCCTTGGTGATGGTGAGGGTGGGCGGCGGTGCCGGGATCTTCTCGTCGAGGTGATGCTCCATCTGTGCTCCTTTGATCTGCGGTAGCACGACGGCCTTCCAGGGAAGAAAGTTCCCCCTCGTCAGCTTCTCCTGCGGTGGTGGTCCAAGTGATGCGGTGGTGGTGGTGGAAGAGGAGGCGAAGGTGGAGGAGGAGGTGGTGGAAAGTGCACCCATGGTGCTGGGCATCATGGTGGCGGAGGTGGTAGACATACTCTCGATGGAGGAAGGTAGCTAGATGTGTTCTTGTTGAGGAAGAGGCTCTGTTACCATGTACATTATTGTGGGAAGCGTAGAACCCTTTGCTTGGGCCGCATTACATTATATAGGATACATGCCGTGGCTTACAAGGTTTAGATCGATACAAGATCGATCGGTTACAGAAGAAAGATTGGGAGAGGTTGAAACAAAAGAAGAGATAGAATAGGTTTACAATTTAAAAAGAGTTCTATCTCTATACAACAACTAATTCTAACAGGTATTACTCCTATATTTCAGACTTTGTGTTAAATTCGTGGTCCAATGTTTGGTGGGAAAATCAGAAATACTATGCACTGACGATAGTTTGCTTGCTGTGTAACCTGTATCATCAGTGTCCCACAGTATATGCTGCTTGCAACATTTTGAGTGCAGAAGCAACATGTTTCAGCTGCCTTTTGTGCATCCTGGTGTCCTGATTGTCATGTAGATCAATTATCAACAAAACATTCCAATTGTCTTTAGGCATACATTGTTATGATCAGATATATGCCTTTGAACTTCATCGCAAAATATCTTTGATCAATATGGCTTAAAACACCAGGAGGTACCATGTCATTTTAGACATTTTGCCTGCATATCTCATTGAGCTTGTCAATCTGATTAGATTATAGCAGTTCTTACATATTTTATCGTTCGATTAGAAAATTTCTTTGATCTATGATTTTACATTGCATTGTTTCTCATAAATATATTGTTACCTATGGCAAAGAAGAAGCGGACCGATGTGATGCGTAATTTTATTTTGGCCTTAAGGATCCATTACTTTGCATATGAATCCTTTAGTTGTGTGCATATATGCTTTGCTAGCAGGACTAGACTGAATCAGATGATCTTATTTTGCTCCTTCCTATCTCCAACAACTAGATTAATGCTCGATTTTACAACAAAAGTAACCCGATTTTACAGCAAGTAGTCAGCTGCTGCTTGATTTTATTATAAAGATTGATTTAACAAGGCACTGAAAACATTTAGTTTAGGCTAAGAAACTTGTGAAGATCTCTCTAATTGATTTTTTTTCTTGGTTTGATAAATACTTGGCTGCAAAATTTGCAATATTCTTGCCTGGCTCCCTCCTTCGGACATAGCCTCTTTGGCCTTCTGCCTTATGCATCCATATAGAACATTCCTCTTGTGCTCCTCCCGTCCATCACCTCTCCGCATCTTCCCTTCTCATCTCGACCCGCATCCAGGCCGATCCCCATGCTCTCCCAAATCGCTTCCACCTAACCCTAGCCTCTAGCCGCAACCGCCCCGGGCCGCGGCCGCCGCCATCTGCCGCCTCCGCTGCCGCTGCCGCTACCCCCTCCCACCGTGCCGCCGCACCCTCTCCCCGCAGCCGCGCCGTCCCTCAATCAGCCACCGCGCCACCTCTTCTGCCGCACCGCCGCCAACCCTTCCCAACCCTAGCCGCCGCTACTCCTCTAGCCACCGCCGCTCCTCCTCCTCACCGCGCCGCCATGTCTTCTAATGCCTTCACCTACTCCAACCCTTTCGCCGAGCCGGACCCTGCCGACATTCGCGACATCAACATCCATGAACGCGCCCCGTTTGTCCTCGATGCCACTGACTCCATGTACTTCGCGTGGAAGACATACTTTTCGCTCCTCTTCCGCGAGAACAATCTCGTGGATCATGTTGACGGCACCGTCGACTCCCACGCTTTGGTGGGCGACTCCGAGTGGACCGCGATCGACGCTACGCTCATCAGGTGGTTCTTCACCACCATCTCCAAGGACCTGTTTCACACGGTCGTGAGCGATGGTGATGACGCCCACGCCGTGTGGGTCAAGCTCAGCGGACTCTTCAACAACAACAAGCTTCAGTGTCGCGTTTTTTTGCAGTAGGAATTTTTTGACTGTCATCAGGATGAACAGTCCATCGATGACTACTGCCGCCGCTTGAAGACGTTGGCGGATGAACTCCGCGACATCGGCGCCAAGGTTGATGACGACCTCCTCCTCAGCATGCTCACCACCGGTCTCAACGAGGACTTCGGCAACGCCGTCTCCAACCTCACCTTGATGCTGGAGTACTCCTTCCCCAAGTTTGTGGCATACTTGTGGTTGGAGGAGCGCCCGATGAAGGGGGTCAAGAAGCGTGTGCAGCACCATGCCCTCACCGCCGGCACCCCCCGCGGCGCCCCGCCGCAAGCCGCCCCGTCCGCTCCGCGGCAACAGCCGCCGCCCTGGGATTTTCCCCCCTCCTGCCCGCGCCCCCGTTCCTCCCGCTGCCCCCAGTAGCAGCCGTGGGGTGGCGGGCGGCGCGGCAACCGTCGCGGGGGCGGCCAAAATCAGCAACAACTTGCGCACATGGGGCCCCTTGTCAGTAGCAGCTGGCCACCCCACCGTGGACTTATGACACCAATCTGTAGACGGTGTCGTTCATGCATACTCGATGCCGGTCCCTTGGGCTCCTGCCCCAGGCATCCTTGGGCCCCGTCCGGCGAGCCACCAGGCGAACTTTGCCACTCCCAGCACCGCACCCTACCCGGCATCGTCGGCCACGGGAGGCTATGGCGCCGCCCCCGCGCCAGCTTACTGCGCCGCCCCCGTGCCTGCCTATGGCGGGTTCTACCCGCCCCAGGTCCCACCGCCATGGGATCCAGCCCTCCTCGCCGCCCTGCATTCGGCTCCGTCACCGAGTAACTATGGTGGCAGTGGTGACTGATACATGGACTCGGGCGCCACTGCTCACATGACTGCTCATCCCGGTAACCTCACGTCTTCCACTCTCATTCATACTCCCACTCGCATCACTGTTGGTAACGATTCCTCTCTACCCATTACACATGTCGGTCATATGTCGTTTCCTTCCACCTCTACTCCTATTAACATGTCTATTGTTCTCGCCTCTCCTGACTTAGTAACCAACCTTGTCTCTGTTCGTCGCCTTGCTCGAGAGAACCCTATTACTGTTGAATTTGACGATGTTGGCTTTTCTGTGAAGGACGCCTGTACACGGATGGTACTCCACCAATGTGACAGTCCGGACGAGCTCTACCCAGTGCATCCTTCCGCCGCCACGACCACCCGTCCAGCCGCCCTCACCACTAGTGTCGATCTTTGTCATGCCTGCCTCGGTCATCCCAACTCCACAAGTTTGCGTCAGATTCTGCAGAGTTTTTCATTCTCATGTAATAAGGTTGACGACCACACCTGTGAGGCATGCCATCTAGGCAAGCACGTTAGTCTTCCCTTTAACGAGTCTACAAACATTTCCACTTTTCCATTTCAGTTATTGCATAGTGATGTTTGGACGTCCCGGTTGCAAACAACATGGGTTATCTATACTATTTGGTGATATTGGATGTTTTTCCCCATTATGTGTGGACATTTCCTCTCCGTCGCAAGTCCGATGCTCTTGCTACACTCACTGCTTTTTACTCATATATCACCACACAGTTTGGTCGTCCTATTCTTGCCTTGCAAACTGAAAACGGAGAAGAGTTTGACAATATTGCCATCCGCAATCTCCTTGCGACTCACGACACCATTTTTCAGCTCACTTGCCCCTACACGTCACAGCAGAATGGTCGCGCCGAGCATGTCATCCGCACTATTAATGACCATGTCCGCACGTTGCTTTTCCACTCCAACATGCCTCCTCAGTTCTGGCCAGACGGTCTTGCAACCGCCAACCTTCTCACAAACATCCGCCCGTGTCGTCCTCACTGGAACTATACTCCTCATGAGCTCCTCTTCGGTGCGGCTCCATCTTATGATGGTCTTCGCATTTTCGGGTGTCTCCGTTATCCTAGCACCGCGCCCACCACCCCTCACAAACTCACTCCCCGGTCAGTTCCTTGCATCTTTCTCGGTTATCCTCCCAACACCAAAGGTTATTGGTGCTATGATCCAGTGTCCCACTACGTATTTACTTCGCGACACACGTACTTTGATGAGCCGTTGTTCCCATTTCAGCAGGTACAATCCTCCTCGGCGTCTCCCACAGTGCGGCTCGCCCCTGCCACCACCTACGGTGAGCCGCCACCATGCCGCGCCAAGCACTGCGCCCAGCCCTGCCCACGCTTCCGGCACCGGCCGCCCCCTCCCGCGGTGCTTCGGGTGTGGCTGCCCCCTCGGGCGCCCCCGCAGCCGCGGCCTTTGGCGCCCCCTCGGGCGTCCCCGCCCCCGAGGCCAACTAGGGTGCCCCCGCCGCCACGGGCCCTTCGGCCGCCCCCGTCGCCGCGGCCTCTGGCGCCGCTGCGGGTGGCCCCTCGAAGTCCTCAGAGACCGGCTTGACCTCCTACTCGCCGGTCCCCCTCTCATCTCTGCCGACTGCAGTCGCACCTCTCACCGGTGTGGTTACTCGAGCTCGGACTGGGACGTTTCATCCTAGCATGCGTAATACCTCAAACGAGTACGCGTGTGCCGCGTCTACCACGGCCCCGTCTCCGCTCCCCACCTCCGCCCGCGCAACCCTTTGGGATCTGAACTGGCTTGCTGCGATGCGTGAAGAGTTCGATGCCCTGTAGCGCAACAGTACGTGGGAGCTTGTCCCGCGGCCTCCCTGTGCCAATGTTATCATTGGCAAGTGGATTTTCCGCCACAAGACTCGTCCTGATGGTTATCTTGTGTGCTACAAGGCGCGATGGGTGGTGCGCGGTTTCCGCCAGCGCGCCAACGTGGACTTCACGGTCACCTTCGCCCCGGTTGTCAAACCGGGCACAATTCGCGCTGTTCTCCAGCTTGATGTCTCTAGCGCCTGGCCAGTTCACCAACTCAACGTGTCCAATGCTTTCTTGCATGGCCATCTCGACGAGCAGGTGTTTTGTAAGTAGCCCACTGGTTTCGTCGACACTGACTATCCGGACCACGTGTGCTTGCTCTCTCGTTCTCTTTACGGGTTGAAGCAGGTGCCTCAGGCCTGGTACCAGTGGATCGCGGCCTTCCTTCGATAGTAGGGGTTTCGGTCCACACAGTCCGATGCCTCCCTGTTTGTTTTTCACTAGGGCACCGCCACCGCTTACCTTTTCTTGTACATCGACGGCATCATCCTGATTGCGTCCTTGCCAGCGCTACTTCAGCAGATCACAGCTCGCCTCGGCACCAAGTTCGCTCTCAAGGACTTGGGGGCTCTCCACTACTTCCTCGGCATCGAGGTTATCCGCCGTGCCACTGGCTTCTTCCTGCATCAGCAGAAGTATGCCTACGAGCTTCTGGAGTGATCTGACATACTTAACTGCAAGCTTGCTTCCACACCTGTTGACACTAAGGCTAAGGTGTCCGCCGTCGAGGGCTCTCCGGCGTCCGAAGCTCCCTTTTACCGCTCCATTGTCAGTGCTCTTCAGTACCTCACACTGAAGCATCCGGATATCAAGTATGCTGTCCAGCAGGTGTGTCTCCACATGCATGCCCCTCGTGACACTCATTGGCCTCTGGTGAAACATATTCTCCGGCATATACGTCGCACCACAGCTATGGGTGTCATCCTGACGGCATCACCCGACACCAGCCTCGTCGCCTACTCTGACGCCGACTGGCTGGGTGTCCCGACACTCGGCGCTCCACTTCCGGCTACTACGTCTACCTCAGACCCTCTCTGGTTTCGTGGTCGTCTAAACGACAACCCACGGTCTCACGGTCAAGTGCCAAGGCCGAGTACAGGGCAGTGGCCAATGCCGTCGCGGCGTGCTCCTGGCTATGACAGCTTCTTCAGGCCACGCTTGTCTACTGTGACAACGTCTCCGCGTTCTACTTCGCTGCCAACCCTGTACATCATCGCCGGACGAAGCATATTGAGCTCGACATTGACTTCGTTCGGGAGCATGTCACACATGGTCGTGTTCGAGTTTTGCATGTGCCCACCGATCAGCAGTTCGCCGATGTTATGACGAAGGGTCTACGCACCTCGACTTTCGAGGGCTTTCGGTCCAGTATTTGCGTCACCAGCGATGCTTTGACTGCGCGGGG
>NC_057797.1:27594429-27594743 GCF_018294505.1 Triticum aestivum | reverse complement strand
GGGGAGGTGTTGAACATGTGTACACGTATGTAGGACCGGATTTTGTATGTCGTACCTGTAGCTCTCCCTCTATATTTACTTTTATCTTGAGAGACAAGACACCGGTCACATGATACGTCTCCAACGTATCTATGATTTTTGATTGCTCCATGCTATATTATCTACTGTTTTGGACATTATTGGGCTTTATTATCCACTTTTATATTATTTTTGGGACTAACCTATTAACCGGAGGCCCAACCCAGAATTGATGTTTTCTTGCCTGTTTTAGGGTTTCGAAGAAAAGGAATATCAAATGGAGTCCAAACGGAATG
>NC_057797.1:27582986-27594346 GCF_018294505.1 Triticum aestivum | reverse complement strand
TGTAGCTCTCCCTCTATATTTACTTTTATCTTGAGAGACAAGACACCGGTCACATGATACGTCTCCAACGTATCTATGATTTTTGATTGCTCCATGCTATATTATCTACTGTTTTGGACATTATTGGGCTTTATTATCCACTTTTATATTATTTTTGGGACTAACCTAGTAACCGGAGGCCCAACCCAGAATTGATGTTTTCTTGCCTGTTTTAGGGTTTCGAAGAAAAGGAATATCAAATGGAGTCCAAACGGAATGAAACCTTCGGGAACGTGATTTTCTCATCGAATACAACTCAGGAGACTTGGACCCTACGTCAAGGCACGTAACAGGAGGCCACGAGGTAGGGGGGCGCTCCCTACCCTACCAGGTGTGCCCTCACCCTCGTGGGCCCCCTGTTGCTCCACCAACGTACTTCTTCCTCCTATATATATCCACGTACCCCCAAACGATCATATATGGAGCCGAAACCCTAATTCCACCGCCGTAACTTTCTGTATCCACGAGATCCCATCTTGGGGCCTGTTCCGGAGCTCCACCGAAGGGGGCATCGATCACGGAGGGCTTCTACATCAACACCATAGCCTCTCCGATGAAGTGTGAGTAGTTTACTTCAGACCTACGGGTCCATAGTTAGTATCTAGATGGCTTCTTCTCTCTTTTTAGATCTTAATACAATGTTCTCCCCCTCTCTTGTGGAGATCTATTCGATGTAATCTTCTTTTTGTGGTGTGTTTGTTGAGATCGATGAATGTGGGTTTATGATCAAGTCTATCTATGAATAATATTTAAATCTTCTCTGAATTCTTTTATGTATGATTGGTTATCTTTGCAAGTCTCTTCGAATTATCAGTTTGGTTTGGCCTACTAGATTGATCTTTCTTGCAATGGGAGAAGTGCTTAGCTTTGGGTTCAATCTTGCGGTGTCCTTTCCCGGTGACAGTAAGGGCAGCAAGGCACATATTGTATTGTTGCCATCGAGGATAATAAGATGGGGTTTTCTTCATATTGCATGAGTCTATCCCTGTACATAATGCCATCTTGCTTAAGGCGTTACTCTATTTTTTACTTAATACTCTAGATGCATGCTGGATAGCGGTCGATGAGTGCAGTAATAGTAGTCGATGCAGGCAGGAGTCGGTCTACTTGTCTCGGACGTGATGCCTATATACATGATCATACCAAGATATACTCATAACTATGCTCAATTCTATCAATTGCTCAACAGTAATTTGTTCACCCACCATAGAATACGTATGCCCTCGAGAGAAGCCATTAGTGAAACCTATGGCCCCCGGGTCTATCTTTATCATATCAATCTCCTCCTACTTTGTTATTTACTTTTCCTTTATTTTACTTTGCATCTTTATCATAAAAATACAAAAAATAGTATCTTATCATATCTATCAGATCTCACTCTCGTAAGTGGCCCTATAGGGATTGACAACCCCTATTTGCGTTAGTTGCGAGGATTTATTTGTTTTGTGCAGGTGCGAGGGACTCGCGCGTAGCCTCCTACTGGATTGATACCTTGGTTCTCAAAAACCGAATGAAATACTTACGCTACTTTGTTGCATCATCCCTTCCTCTTCGAGGAAAACTAATGCAGTGCTAAAAGAGGTAGCAAGAAGGATTTCTGGCGCCGTTGCCGGGGAGGTCTATGCAAAAGTCAACATACCAAGTACCCATCACATACCCTTATCTCCCGCATTACATTATTTGCCATTTGCCTCTCGTTTTCCACTCCCCCACTTCACCCTTGCCGTTTTATTTGCCCTCTCTCTCTATCCTCCCTCTATTAGCCTCTTTTTGCACGCTTGCTTTTTGTTTGCTTGTGTGTTGGTTTGCTTGCTTGTCACGATGCCTCAAGATAATACTAAATTGTGTGACTTCACCAACACCAACAACAATGATTTTATTAGCACTCCGATTGCTCCTCTTACCGATGCTGAATCTTGTGAAATTAATGCTGCTTTGATGAATCTTGTTATGAAAGATCCGTTCTCCGGCCTTCCTAGTGAAGATGTCGCTACCATCTAAATAGCTTCGTTGATTTGTGTGACATGCAAAACAAGAAAGATGTGGATAATGATATTGTTAAATTGAAGCTATTTCCTTTTTCGCTTAGAGATCGTGCTAAAGCTTGGTTTTCGTCTTTGCCTAAAAATAGTATTGATTCATGGAACAAGTGCAAAGATGCTTTTATCTCTAAGTATTTTCCTGCTGCTAAGATCATCTCTCTTACAAACGATATTATGAATTTTAAGCAACTTGATCATGAACATGTTGCACAAGCTTGGGAGAGAATGAAATTAATGATACGTAATTGCCCTACTCATGGTTTAAATTTATGGATGAATATACAAAATTTTTATGCCGGATTGAATTTTGCTTCTAGAAATCTTTTAGATTCGGCCATGGGAGGCACTTTTATGGAAAACACTTTAGGAGAAGCTACTAAACTCCTAGATAATATTATGGTTAATTATTCTCAATGGCATACTGAAAGATCTACTAATAAAAAGGTGCATGCGATAGAAGAAATTAATGTTTTGAGTGGAAAGATGGATGAACTTATGAAATTATTTGCTAATAAGAGTGTTTCTTCTGATCCTAATGATATGCCCTTGTCTACTTTGATTGAGAATAATAATGAATCTATGGATGTGAATTTTGTTGGTAGGAACAATTTTGGTAATACGCTTATAGAGGAAATTTCAACCCTAGGCCTTATCCTAGTAATCCCACTAATAATTATGGTAATTCCTACAAAATTCTTATGGAAATTATAATAAGATGCCCTCTGATTTTGAATATAATATTAAAGAATTTATTACTTCGCAAAAGAATTTTAATGCTATGATTGAAGAAAAATTGCTTAAGATTAATGATTTGGCTAGGAACATTGATAGAATTTCTCTTGATGTTGATTATTTGAAACTTAGATCTATTCCACCTAAGCATGATATCAATTAGTCTCTCAAAGCCATGGGAATTTCCATTTATGAGTGCAAAGAAAGAACCGCTAGGATGCGTGCTAAGAAAGATGCCTTTATAAAAGCGTGTTCTTCTAGTTCCTATGAAAATAATGATAAAGATCTAAAAGTTATTGATGTGTCCCCTATTAAATCTTTGTTTTGCAATATGAATCTTGATAATGATGGGACTGAATATGATCCACCTTTACCTAGAATGTGTTCCAAGAATTCAAAATTTGTTGATCTTGATGCTAAATTTGATAAAAGTGGGATTGAAGGAATTAAAACCCTAGATGTTGCTAAACCCACTATTATGGATTTCAAGGAATTTAACTATGAAAATTTCTCTTTGATTGATTGTATTTCCTTGTTTGCAATCCGTGCTAAATTCTCCTCTCGCTTATAGTCAAAATAAAGCGTTTACTAAACATATCGTTGATGCCTTGATGCAATCTTATGAAGAAAAACTTGAATTGGAAGTTTCTATCCCTAGAAAACTTTATGTTGAGTGGGAACCAACTATTAAAATTAAAATTGAAGATCATGAATGCTATGCTTTATGTGATCTGGGTGCTAGTGTTTCCACGATTCCAAAGACCTTGTGTGATTTGTTAGGTTTCCATGATTTTGGTGATTGCTCTCTAAACTTGCACCTTGCGGATTCCACTATTAAGAAACCTATGGGAAGAATTAATGTTGTTATTATTGTTGCAAATAGGAATTATGTTCCCGTAGATTTTATCGTTCTTGAGATAGATTGCAATCCTTCATGTCCTATTATTCTTGGTAGACCTTTCCTTAGAACGATTGGTGCAATTATTGATATGAAGGAAGGAAATATTAGATTCCAATTTCCATTAAGGAAAGGCATGGAACACTTTCCTAGAATGAAAATTAAATTACCTTATGAATCTATTATGAGAGCCACTTATGGATTGCCTACCAAAGATGGCAATACCTAGATCTATTCTTGCTTGTTATGCCTAGCTAGGGGCGTTAACTGATAGCGCTTGTTGGGAGGCAACCCAATTTTATGTTTATTCCTTGATTTTTGCTCCTGTTTATTAATAAATAAATTATCTATCCTCTGTTTTGGTTGTGTTTTTTGTGTTTAATTAGTGTTTGTGCCAAGTAGAACCGTTGGGAAGACTTGGTGAAAGTCTTGTTGAACTTGCTGTAAAAAACAGAAGCTTTAGCGCTCACGAGAACTGCTGTCATTTTTATGTGGACAGTTCTATTTAGTTAATTATTTTTGCAGATGATTAATAGATAAATTCCTCACGTCCAGCAATTTATTTTAGAATTTTTGGGGTTCCAGATCTTGCGCTAGATACAGATTACTACAGACTGTTCTGTTTTTGACAGATTCTGTTTTTCATGTGTTGTTTTGGTTATTTTGATGAATCTATGGCTGGTAAATTAGTTTATAAACCATAGATAAGCTGGAATACAGTAGGTATAACACCCATATAAAGAAATAATGAGTTCATTACAGTACCTTGAAGTAATCTTTTATTCTCTTTCGCTAACAGAGCTCACGAGATTTTCTACTTGAAGTTTTGTGTTGTGAAGTTTTCAAGTTTTGGGTAAAGATTTGATGGATTATGGAACAAGGATTGGAAAGATCCTAAGGTTGGGGATGCCCATGGCACCCCCAAGATAATCTAAGGACACCTAAAAGCCAAAGCTTGCGGATGCCCCGGAAGGCACCCCCTCTTTCGTCTACTTCTATCGGTAACTTTACTTGGAGCTATATTTTAATTTACCACATGATATGTGTTTTGCTTGGAGCGTCTTGTATGATTTGAGTCTTTGCTTGTTAGTTCACCACAATCATCCTTGCTGTACACACCTTTTGATAGAGCCATATATGATTTGGAATTTGTTAGAATACTCTATATGCTTCGCTTATATCTTTGAAGTTATATATTTTTGCTTTATTGCTTCACTTATATCTTTTAGAGCACGGTGGTGGATTTGTTTTATAGAAACTAGTGATCTCTAATGCTTCACTTAGATTATTTTGAGAGTCTTAATAGCATGGTAATTTGCTTAAAATCCTAATATGCTTGGTATGCAAGATTAATAATAAAACTCTCTTACGAGTGTGTTGAATACTATGATAAGTTTGATACTTGATAATTGTTTTGAGATGTGGAGATGGTGATATTAAAGTCATGCTAGTTGAGTAGTTGTGAATTTGAGAAATACTTGTGTTGAAGCTTGCGATTCCCGTAGCATGCACGTATGGTGAACCGTTATGTGATGAAGTCGGAGCATTATTTATTTATTGATTTTCTTCCGTATGAGTGGCGGTCGGGGACGGGTGATGGTCTTTTCCTACCAATCTATTCCCCTAGGAGCATGCGCATAATACTTTGTTTTGATAACTTGTAGATTTTTGCAATAAGTATATGAGTTCTTTATGACTAATGTTGAGTCCATAGATTATACGCACTCTCACCCTTCCACCTTTGCTAGCCTCTCTAATACCACGCACCTTTTCGCCGGTATCATACACCCACCATATACCTTCCTCAAAACAGCCACCATACCTACCTATTATGGCATTTCCATAGCCATTCCGAGATATATTGCCATGCAACTTTCCACCGTTCCGTTTATGACACACTCCATCATTGTCATATTGCTTAGCATGATCATGTAGTTGACATAGTATTTGTGGCAAAGCCACCGTTCATAATTCTTTCATACTTGTCACTCATGAGTCATTGCATCTCCCGGTACACTGCCAGAGGCATTCATATAGAGTCATATTTTGTTCCAAGTATCGAGTTGTAATTGTTGAGTTGTAAGAAAAATAAAAGTGTGGTGATCATCATTATTAGAGCATTATCCCAGTGAGGAAAGGATGATGGAGACTATGATTCCCCCACAAGTCGGGATGAGACTCCGGACGAAAAATAAATAAAAGAGGCCAAAGAAGCCCAAATAAAAAGAAAGAAAAGAGGCCATGAAAAAAAGAGAAAAGGCACAAATAAAAAAATGAGAGAAAAAGAGAGAAGGGACAATGTTACTATCCTTTTACCACACTTGTGCTTCAAAGTAGCACCATGATCTTCATAGTAGAGAGTCTCTCATGTTATCACTTTCATATACTAGTGGGAATCTTTCATTATAGAACTTGGCTTGTATATTCCAATGATGGGCTTCCTCAAATTACCCTAGGTCTTCATGAGCAAGCAAGTTGGATGCACACGCACTTAGTTTCTTTTTGAGCTTTCATATACTTATAGCTCTAGTGCATCTGTTGCATGGCAATCCCTACTCACTCACATTGATATGTATTGATGGGCATCTCCATAGCCCGTTGATATGCCTAGTTGATGTGAGACTATCTTCTCCCTTTTTGTCTTCTCCACAACCACCACTCTATTCCACCTATAGTGCTATATCCATGGCTCACACTCATGTATTGCGTGAAGATTGAAAAAGTTTTGAGAATGTCAAAAGTATGAAACAATTGCTAGGCTTGTCATCGGGGTTGTGCATGATTTAAATATTTTGTATGGTGAAGATAGAGCATAGCCAGACTATATGATTTTGTAGGGATAACTTTCTTTAGCCATGTTATTTTGAGAAGACATAATTGCTTTGTTAGTATGCTTGAAGTATTATTATTTTCTATGTCAATATGAACTTTTGTCTTGAATCTTTTGGATCTGAATATTCATACCACAATTAATAAGAATTACATTAAAATTATGCCAAGTTGCACTCCGCATCAAAACTTCTGTTTTTATCATTTACCTACTCGAGGACGAGCAGGAATTAAGCTTGGGGATGCTTGATACGTCTCCAACGTATCTATAATTTTTGATTGCTCCATGCTATATTATGTACTGTTTTCGACATTATTGGGCTTTATTATCCACTTTTATATTATTTTCGGGACTAACCTATTAACCGGAGGCCCAGCCTAGAATTGCTGTTTTTTTTGCCTGTTTTAGGGTTTCGAAGAAAAGGAATATCAAACGGAGTCCAAACGGAATGACACCTTCGGGAACGTGATTTTCTCATCGAATAAACTCAGCAGACTTGGACCCTACGTCAAGGCAAGTAACAGGAGGCCACGAGGTAGGGGGGAGCGCCCTACCATACCAGGTGCGCCCCCACCCTCGTGGGCCCCCTGTTGCTCCACCGACATACTTCTTCCTCCTATATATATATATATATATATATATATATATATATATATATCCACGTACCCCCAAACGATCAGATACGGAGCCAAAGCCCTAATTCCACCGCCGTAACTTTCTGTATCCACGAGATCCCATCTTGGGGCCTATTCCGGAGCTCCGCCGTAGGGGGCATCGATCTCGGAGGGCTTCTACATCAACACCATAGCCTCTCCGATGAAGTGTGAGTAGTTTACTTCAGACCTACGGGTCCATAGTTAGTAGCTAGATGTCTTCTTCTCTCTTTTTGGATCTCAATACAATGTTCTCCCCCTCTCTTGTGGAGATCTATTCGATGTAATCTTCTTTTTGCGGTGTGTTTGTTGAGACCGATGAATTGTGGGTTTATGATCAATTCTATCTATGAATAATATTTGAATCTTATCTGAATTCTTTTATGTATGATTGGTTATCTTTGCAAGTCTCTTCGAATTATCAGTTTGGTTTGGCCTACTAGATTGATCTTTCTTGCAATGGGAGAAGTGCTTAGCTTTGGGTTCAATCTTGCGGTGTCCTTTCCCGGTGACAGTAAGGGAAGCAAGGCGCGTATTGTATTGTTGCCATCGAGGATAACAAGATGGGGTTTTCTTCATATTGCATGAGTTTATCCCTCTACATCATGTCACCTTGCTTAAGGCATTACTCTATTTTTTACTTAATACTCTAGATGCATGCTGGATAGCGGTTGATGAGTGGAGTAATAGTAGTAGATGCAGGCAGGAGTCGGTCTACTTGTCTCGGACGTGATGCCTATATATATGATCATACCTAGATATTCTCATAACTATGCTCAATTCTGTCAATTGCTCAAAAATAATTTGTTCACCCATCGTAGAATACTTATGTTCTCGAGAGAAGCTACTAGTGAAACCTATGGCCCCCGGGTCTATCATTATCATATCAATCTCTTACTACTTAGTTATTTACTTTGCCTTTATTTTACTTTGCATCTTTATCATAAAAATACCAAAAATATTATCTTATCATATCTATCAGATCTCACTCTCGTAAAGTGGCCCTATAGGGATTGACAACCCCTATTTGCATTGGTTGCGAGGATTTATTTGTTTTGTGCAGGTGCGAGGGACTCGCGCGTAGCCTCCTACTGCATTGATACCTTGGTTCTCAAAAACTGAGGGAAATACTTACGCTACTTTGCTGCATTATCCCTTCTTCTTCGGGGAAAACGAACGCAGTGCTAAAAGAGGTAGCGTCGCACCCCTTGTACCTATATATCTGCCTAGTGCACGATCAATGAGAATATCGATGCAGACAATCCCTTTTACAGGAGAGACAAAAAATATTAGCAGCCATCAGTGAGCTTGATCGCAACTAGCCAATCGCCCTGAAGGCTGCTAGTTATTATATATCGCACGTCGTATATAAGAACGGACATGAGCGTTCATATATGAAACTCTAGAGGAATATGGACAAACAGGTTACGAAAAAAACACGTCTATTGGGCCGGCCCAGTTGCGACCGCAGTAAGCAATTCCGGGATTCAACATGCCATGTCGACAATCCCTGTTTGGAAACTCTCTCAAGGTTCAAAATATACCGGGACCGGATAGTTCGATGTGTTGATTTCCGGGAGTGAAAGTTCATGGTCGATTTAGATTTCTTCTACAAGTTCAAGGTTTGTTTTCAACTTTTGCTTCTGTGAGTCGTACACGAGCACCTGAATGGGTTGGTCGTCATCTGGGAGATGCACGAGTCTATCAGACAGCAGGCACACGAACCCAATGCTCCAGTTAGGCCGGCACCTGGCGTACCAAGACCTCCGCTGCTCCGCCCCATCCTTGTCGCGCCACATGATACATTCTTGTCAACTCCTTCTGCGACCTTGAACCACAGGAGGCCAACTACATGGTGTCAAGATGGTGCACCAAGACCATTGCCCGATGGTGCCGGCCTTCTTCCTCGACAACAGCGCCTATGGACGGTCTACAACCTTGATGCCGGCGACCTTGCCGAGCTTGGAAATGGGCTCTGCAATTCTGGCAAAGCCTTTTCTCTCGGTTGTGATGTCTAGTGAGGCACAAAAGATCTTTTCTAGGCAGTTATAAATGTTGAAGCTGGCGATGAATTCATATGTGAGTCTAATAAATAAATGCATTTCTATCCACATGTGAGACCAGTAATGAGCTTTCGTTATATTTTCTATCCACATATGGGACCATACAAATAAATAAATAAAGATCTTTTTCTATGTGCTTATAATTGCAATTCAAAATGTTATACACTATTTATCTTGCAAAATACGCACTATGACCGCTTAAGATTATCAACCGAATGATGGATGAGCTTTCGCTATATTTTCTCTGTCTTTTTAATCACGAATCACATAACAGCCACAAGACAATGACATCTGTGGACAATCTCTTAAGCCCCGGGGCATTGTGCTAGTATCTGAATAATTCCGTGACCGATGGAAGAAGGGATAATCATGCCTTGGTGTCCACCACTTGGGGTGTTGGCGCTGGCGCATATGACCATAGGCATCATATGAGAAATTTTGTATTTTTTTGCTACAAATATAAATTTTATGAGGGGTTTTATATTGCACTTTTAACTTGCATGTTGTTCCATGATGCGCTGTGGATGAAATTTAGCGACAGAAGTAATGGTTGATAGCATGCCAATGGTCGCAATGCCACGGTCCACCAACCAGCCAATCACATCAATGTCTGTGGAGAGCGCATGTGAGATCAACATGCGGATGTGGCCCATGCATTGAGGAGGGGGGGGGGTGGAGAGCTGCATCTTGATGTTGATATATGAGGAGAAAAAAATGAGAAGTGTCGTACAAATGTTGCAAAGTGGATGAAGAAGGCAAATGTGGCAATGCATGAAGGTGGGAGTTCAGATACGAAAAGGTTGCATCCAAGTATTTATGGAGTTCAATTTAGATCCAGTTATCCAGGATTGTCTGTAGTGAAACTGTTTAATTCATCAATGATTGGCTGATTCAACGTACATGTGTTGATAGAGGAGTATTCTTCCTCTTTACTATAGAATAGAATCTCATCAGAAGTCGGGTACGAAGTTAAAGCTCCTTGTATAGGTCGCCTTTATAAGAATCGGGTTTATGGCGATAGCTGAATTGACTATAACTCATACTCCTGTTGATCTATGGTCGTGGAGAGTTAGGATTTTATCTTGTTGTGTAAGATGTAGAGAACACGCTCATACAGTAACTTGACATGAGATAATACACTAAAAAATATCACGGTTGAGAAATACACAGTGCACCAATGACAAAATTTCTTTTCCCCAACATATACTCCATTTATTCCCTTTTGTAAGATTTAGTAACACTCGGGCGTTGTCCAATGACACATTCCTATAAATACCAAATGACACTATATAAAAACCATATATACGAAAATAACCTTTTGAGTTTACTCTTAACATAGTCAAATGTTTTAGACATTTGAAAGCTTCATGGAATATATATCATAATTCTTAATCCAATTTTCTCATACAATATATCATACATAGTATTACTTTACAAAGTATAGCAATGTATGTACATAAGATACATCTTCGTACACAATTTACGGGCACATATGAACTATACATAGGATATGGGGACCTTAGTTGTTTGAGAACTGTGCATATGCATGATTAGGTCGCATTTGGCTATCTTCCTATTTTGTTGGGTAAGAAGGCTCCATGGCAAGACCACACATGCCCTTCTTGTCTGCAATGTCTTTCTCCATTCTCAAGTACCCATCTTCGCCCCAAGTTGTGCCCCATGAATTCTTCATCAACCAATAGCTCGTGCCATCACTAGTCTTTCCATATCCAATGGCTGCAATTCCATGGTCCAAGTCAGTGCCGCAGGACCCAGTCATCACCCCACCAGAGTAGAATTGGAACGTCATGTCTCCTCCGTCCACAGCTACAGACACTGGTTGGTTTGCCACCGCCTTCATAAGGGCACCCTCGTTATTGGCAGGCACATCCTCAAAGCCGGTGATGGTTGCGACACTGTTGGATCCAGCCTTGCACTTGCCGTCAGCTGCAGTATATGGGTAGCTTGACTCCATAGTAAGGCCTCCATTCTTGATAATGAATTTGAAGGCATCATCCATGAGTCCTCCCTCGCAGCCTTGATCTTGACCATGAACATCACAGTCAACCAACTCTTGCTCCGACAGTGAGATCAACTTCCCGG
>NC_057797.1:27579318-27582737 GCF_018294505.1 Triticum aestivum | reverse complement strand
TTTTTTACTTACCACACTGGCCTTGATCCTTGACAGGAGTGACGGCTCCCTTGGCCCTCCAGTCCATCGTTGCTGGAAGGGCATCCAAACTCAAATTCTCATACCTGAATCCAGAAGAAAGAACTCTCATGGAGTTTGCTTTGAATCCCTTGTTTGTGTTGGTTGTCTTGAACTCATCATTTGTGATATCAGCAAATTGGTTGACGCCAAGCCAGAACTTGTGATTCTGGGCATTGAATGTTTCAATGAACTCGACGTTGCCTTTGAAAACCTCGAACCGACGTGCCTTCTCAGTGGTGTCCTTGTACACACGGCCATACTGAGCCATCCAGTTCTCATGCTTCGCCACCATCAACAAGTCATCATTCAGCTCACGAGCTGCAATGACTGTACCACAGAGGCAGATGCAACCGAGGATGGCAAGAAGCAAAGCCTTGTGGATGGCCATCTTCGGTTAGGTACCGAACTGCAATGACAGTACTGCAGCGGCAGAGGCAACCTAGGATGGCAAGTGTCTGTACTTTGGTCTGGTTTGTTGGATGGCACTTGGTGGTATATATAGTGTCAAGTACGTATTAAAAATAGGAGACTGAGAGATACGGTGTTTGTACGAAGTTATTTTGTGGAAAAGGGCTTGTGCGTTGCCGTGGATTATGGTGGCCGGCTAGTGGTATAAAAATGACGCGCACATCTGATTGGCCGGCCACATTGTATAAAAATGATACGGCAGAACAAAGAAGTACGCTTGGTGTACATCTGATAGCGACTCCTGCTTGTTTATGTCGGGGTGTACATCTGACTGACAGTGATCCCTGCTTGAGAGATTTATTGAAAGAAAGAAGAACCGTGTCCATGAAAATAAATATTCAGAAGAGTACCGTGGACGTGACACCAGTTTGTACAAAAGAATCAAGTAACTGCTTTGATACGTACCGTGAACCCGCCCTGACAAAAAAAATCAAAACAAATACTTGAAAAATTCAAAAAATTCCAATTTTTGTGTGTAGAAGATAATTTGATGCGTGAGGTTCGCATCAATTTTCAAATCATTTGGACATCTGAGCAGCTGTCGGCAAAAAAAGACAAATTCAGGGTCTGTAAAAATCTTTACTGTTCACACACTGTTCCGACCCGATTTGTCTTTTTTTCTGAGAGTTCCTCAGATGTTCAAATGATTTAAAAATTGGAGCGAAACTCACGCATCAAATTATCTACCACACAATTTTTTTTGGAATTTGTCTAGTGTTTGTTTGTTTTTTTCTGACCAGATGCAAATGAGTCTGGGCACAGGAACGCTGCACTCGTATAAAACAACATAGAAATGGACTTTTATTCAACTAGGAACCGGTGAAATCTAAAGGCAATCCCATTTAGTTCGGTAGTGTTAGTTGTAACAATTTTTTAACCTGGAACACTTTATCTCTACACTGTAAGGTCTGCTGGTATCACCATAAAATAAGTAACCCATATAATCCACATTGTGCTCGGTTAATTAAGAGGACGGGGCATCGACCCGTTGGCTGAGCCCCGAGTTCGAGTCCCGACTCGAACGCGCGGTGCTCATGGAGTTTCTCCTATAAAAAAATGCTAACGAGGGTTATCCCTTGGTTGGTCTCATTTTTTTGCTCGGTTAAATAAGTGGTCATGCCAAACTTGATCCATACTGAAACGAAACAAAGCATGCACTTTAATTGAACTCATGTTACCACCGCAAAGTACAAGATAAAAGTTAAAAAAAATGAAACAGGTTGGACTTGATCGTCGCAGCAAAAAATAGGCGCTACTGCAGCTGCCCCGTATGTTCAGAACAACCAGCACAGCGGGATCGCTTCATGCCAGCAAGCCAGCTGCTTGTGTACGACAGGTGGCACACAAACTATGGTATCATCCCGGCCGTTATACGGTGCTTCTCAGGCACGAGGGAGTACGTTTATGTAACCCACATCAAGACTGTGAAAGGCAGCCCGAAATGATAAGGTCCCCGCTATTGGGTGTCTGAGGGGTGCATTTCTGGAATATTGATCGAAGGGCGCTAATTTACTACAGTATTCACGAAGAGAAGCGACGAAGAAAATGACTCCATAGGGAAACATGCTTACATTCGCACATATTAGATAATTAAAATGACTCCATAGGGAAGCATGCTTACATTCGTGTGTCCATTAACATAAAGATCGCACCATCCAACGCTGATCCCCAAACTGGCCGCTGATTGATATCTCCAATCATGAGCTCCACAAGTGCATCCGGTTGTTCCCCAGCTTTGGAACTGTCGGTGTCACCGGATCCAGACACTTCAAGCTCGTACACTAGTGCCAATGCGGGATCCAAATGGATGGAATGTGTCCTCTCCCTGTGTAGTCGGAGCGCTTACCCTTCTGGTCCCATGAATCTCTTACAAGATGAGATTACTCCATATCTCTATCACAGGATGGGACAGCTGAGTGGATCGTGGGGTAAGAAGGAGGATGGTCAAGCGCTATGGGAAGAGATAAAGGCTTAACATAAAGCAGAGGCCCGTTAGTTGGTTGGAAGTAACCATGCATGTTTATTCACTGGATAGCTGCACAGATGCTCCACGTTTTCCTACTTTTCCCAACACCTCCCAATCCTACTTCTGTGATATATTGACCGTCAGGTTTCACAAACATGCGCTAAGAATAAATAACCTATAATATCTAGCAAGGAGGTGATCCACTGAATACTTCCTCCATTCCACAATGTAGTGCTTCCTCTATCCACGTGCTTCAATTTTGACCGCAAATTTAACTACCACGACCGATTGCGGCGACAACAAAAATTATATTAGTGAATTCGTATTCGAAAGAAGTTTTCAATTATATAATTTTTTCTCCCACCGCAGTTGGTCTTGTTGGTTAAATTTATGGTCAAAGTTGGACCTCGGGAAGCGCGGACGCACTATATTTTGGAATGGAGGGAGTATTTTATAGGCTTATTACTTCATTTCAACCAAGTTGAATTCTGTCATATTCAATAGCACGCTTCACTTCATTGCCCCTCTCCTCCTGCTTTATATATAAGAGAGAAGCCATAACTTGCAGTGATTATATTCACCAAACTACTGTAGCTGAGTCCGTGATGATTAGTTCAGCATGTGCCTTACCTCCTACAAAATACAGATCACGCCTCCTTCCTCATTGTTAGAGTACATAAACATAATGTATAACAATAGGACAGAAGTTCGTTCAAACTTTATCATGCACACAAGTTGATTGAAAAAGCATTGGCATTAAAATGAACCTTCCATGTGTGACCTCAATGTAGCATCGGAAAACAGTAGCCCGCTCAACATACTCATTTTATAAACCCTCAAAATGCAACTATCTATTGGGTCCTTCTCAAATACAGTTCTGATACTAAACTTGTCAAATTGTTATTAGAGATGGTCCTAAAGAGAT
>NC_057797.1:27084799-27159092 GCF_018294505.1 Triticum aestivum | reverse complement strand
GAGCGCGCGATATAAATTTTGATCCCATGCTACGCGAGGTTTGTAGCCTCCCCACTTAGAGTTTGCTTAACAGGTGTCGTGGTGATTCCAGACACGTGTGAGATAAGCTGGTGTGTGCAAGTTAGGTGTGTTTTCAACAAAAAGACCGTAGACGGAATTAGTCCCGATGGACTAAAGAAATCCGTTACTCGTGGGTAAAGAGTACACCCTCATGCAGAGATTAAACCTATTCGAATAGCCGTGTCATGGTTAAGGATTACAGTCTGGGATGGGTCAAGTGTCGGTCTTTAGTGTCGGTCTTCGGAGGTGAAATCTGTTAACCAGAACTGGAACTACTACCTGTGACTTGTGATAATTATGATTATTTTTATTGTTGGCTAACCCGTGATATTATTGTTATTATCGAGTATCTCTGGGATGGTTCTACCTCCGGGATATTGACTATGATTGTTTATTTTAAAGCCCTTTGTGTGGTGTCGCTCAGAACGCCCGACTGTGGCATTTCTTTTAAAGCCCTTTGGTGTGGTGTCGCTCAGACGCCCGACTGTGGCATTTCTTTTAAAGCCCTTTATGTGGTGTCGCTCAAGACGCCCGCACTGTGGCATTTCTTTTAAAGCCCTTTATATGGTGTCGCTCAGACAACCGACTGTGGCATTTCTTTTAAAGCCTTTATGTGGTGTCGCTCAGGACGACCGACTGTGGCATTTCTTTTTAAAGCCCTTTATGTGGTGTCGGTCAGACGACCCGACTGTGGCATTTCTTTTAAAGCCCTTTGTGTGGTGTCGCTCAGACGCCCGACGCTGTGCATTTCTTTTAAAGCCCTTTATGTGGTGTCGCTCAGACGCCCGACTGTGGCATTTCTTTTAAAGCCCTTTATGTGGTGTCGCTCAGACGCCCGACTGTGGCATTTCTTTTAAAGCCCTTTATGTGGTGTCGCTAAGACGCCCGACTGTGGCTTTGCTTGTTATTTATTTCATAAATTTTAATACTACGATGTTATTGCAATTTTATAAATAACTTGCTTGCACGCATCAGAGATTTATTTATCTTTTGTGACTGACGTCATGAGCATAAAATATTTTTAGCACATCATTGTTTATATTATACCTGTGTTCATAATGTTTGCGAGTACATTCAAAGTACTCACTGGCTTGTCCCTGGCTATTGTCTTGGCCAGATTTTCTTGCACGAAGAGGAGCGACGCGATGACAGCCCCGGAACCTAAGTAATGGAGATAGCAGCCTCGCGAAGATAGGAGTTAACCTGGTCAGCTGTTCCCGTGGGAAATGGAGTCCCATAGACACTGATGTTTCACAACCCGCTTCCGCCATCAACCACTAGAAACCATTTGTGTACTCACAGGCCAGAATGGACCTTGTACTACATATTTTGTTTTCTGCTTGGAATTTCTGTATCAAGTTGGAGCCTCATCAGCTAACAGTAATCCTGGGGCTGATGAGCACGATGGTCTTTTCTGGAAATTTATTACCCGGAAAACCGGTACGTGACATCAACGACAACAAGGCTTCAGTGTCGCGTTTTTTTGCAGTAGGAATTTTTTGACTGTCATCAGGAATGAACAGTCCATCGATGACTACTGCCGCATCGCTTGAAGACGTTGGCGGATGAACTCCGCGACATCGGCGGCCAAGGTTGATGGACGACCTCCTCCTCAGCATGCTCACCACCGGTCTCAACGAGGACTTTCGGCAACGCCGTCTCCAACCTCACCTGATGCTGGAGTCCTACCTTCCCCAAGTTTGTGGCATACTTGTGGTTGGAGGAGCGCCGGATAAGGGGGTCAAGAAGCATGTGCAGCACCACGCCCTCGCCGCCGGCACCCCCCGCGGCTCCCCGCCGCAAGCCGCCCCGTCCGCTCCGCGGCAACAGCCGCTGCCCCGGGATTTTCCCCCCTCCTTCCCGTGCCCCCGTTCCTCCCGCTGCCCCCCAGTATGCAGCCCGTGGGGTGGCGGGCGGCGCGGCAACCCTCGCGGGGGCGGCCAAAATCAGCAACAACTTGCGCACATGGGGCCCCTCGTCAGTAGTAGCTGGCCACCCACCGTGGACTTATGACACCAATCTGTAGACGGTGTCGTTCATGCATACTCGATGCCGGTCCCTTGGGCTCCTGCCCTAGGCATCCTTGGGCCCCGTCCGGCGAGCCCACCAGCGCGAACTTCGCCACTCCCAGCACCGGCACCCTACCCCGGCATCGTCGGCCACGGGAGGCTATGGCGCCGCCCCCGCGCCAGCTTACTGCGCCGCCCCCGTGCCTGCCTATGGCGGGTTCTACCCGACCCAGGTCCCCACCGCCGTGGGATCCAGCCCTCCTCGCCGCCCTGCATTCGGCTCCTCACCGAGTAACTATGGTGGCAGTGGTGACTGATACATGGACTCGGGCGCCACTGCTCACATGACTGCTCATCCCAGTAACCTCACGTCTTCCACTCTCATTCATACTCCCACTCGCATCACCGTTGGGTAACGATTCCTCTCTACCCATTACACATGTCGGTCATATGTCGTTTCCTTCCACCTCTACTCCTATTAACATGTCTATTGTTCTCGCCTCTCCTGACTTAGTAACCAACCTTGTCTCTGTTCGTCGCCTTGCTCGTGAGAACCCTATTACTGTTGAATTTGACGATGTTGGCTTTTCTGTGAAGGACGCCTGTACACGGATGGTACTCCACCAATGTGACAGTCCGGACGAGCTCTACCCAGTGCATCCTTCCGCCGCCACGACCACCCGTCCAGCCGCCCTCACCACTAGTGTCGATCTTTGTCACGCCTGCCTCGGTCATCCCAACTCCACAAGTTTGCGTCAGATTCTGCAGAGTTTTTCATTCTCATGTAATAAGGTTGACGACCACACCTGTGAGGCATGCCATCTAGGCAAGCACGTTAGTCTTCCCTTTAACGAGTCTACAAACATTTCCACTTTTCCATTTCAGTTATTGCATAGTGATGTTTGGACGTCCCGGTTGCAAACAACATGGGTTATCTATACTATTTGGTGATATTGGATGTTTTTCCCCATTATGTGTGGACATTTCCTCTCCGTCGCAAGTCCGATGCTCTTGCTACACTCACTGCTTTTTACTCATATATCACCACACAGTTTGGTCGTCCTATTCTTGCCTTGCAAACTGAAAACGGAGAAGAGTTTGACAATATTGCCATCCGCAATCTCCTTGCGACTCACGACACCATTTTTCAGCTCACTTGCCCCTACACGTCACAGCAGAATGGTCGCGCCGAGCATGTCATCCGCACTATTAATGACCATGTCCGCACGTTGCTTTTCCACTCCAACATGCCTCCTCAGTTCTGGCCAGACGGTCTTGCAACCGCCAACCTTCTCACAAACATCCGCCCGTGTCGTCCTCACTGGAACTATACTCCTCATGAGCTCCTCTTCGGTGCGGCTCCATCTTATGATGGTCTTCGCATTTTCGGGTGTCTCCGTTATCCTAGCACCGCGCCCACCACCCCTCACAAACTCACTCCCCGGTCAGTTCCTTGCATCTTTCTCGGTTATCCTCCCAACACCAAAGGTTATTGGTGCTATGATCCAGTGTCCCACTACGTATTTACTTCGCGACACATGTACTTTGATGAGCCGGTGTTCCCATTTCAGCAGGTACAATCCTCCTCGGCGTCTCCCACAGTGCGGCTCGCCCCTGCCACCACCTACGGTGAGCCGCCACCATGCCGCGCCAAGCACTGCGCCCGGCCCTGCCCACGCTTCCGGCACCGGCCGCCCCCTCCCGCGGCGCTTCGGGTGTGGCTGCCCCCTCGGGCGCCCCCGCAGCCGCGGCCTTTGGCGCCCCCTCGGGCGTCCCCGCCCCCGAGGCCAACTAGGGTGCCCCCGCCGCCACGGGCCCTTCGGCCGCCCCCGTCGCCGCGGCCTCTGGCGCCGCTGCGGGTGGCCCCTCCAAGTCCTCAGAGACCGGCTTGACCTCCTACTCGCCGGTCCCCCTCTCATCTCTGCCGACTGCAGTCGCACCTCTCACCGGTGTGGTTACTCGAGCTCGGACTGGGACGTTTCATCCTAGCATGCGTAATACCTCAAACGAGTACGGTGTGCCGCGTCTACCACGGCCCCGTCTCCGCTCCCCACCTCCGCCCGCGCAACCCTTTGGGATCTGAACTGGCTTGCTGCGATGCGTGAAGAGTTCGATGCCCTGTAGCGCAACAGTACGTGGGAGCTTGTCCCGCGGCCTCCCTGTGCCAATGTTATCATTGGCAAGTGGATTTTCCGCCACAAGACTCGTCCTGATGGTTATCTTGTGTGCTACAAGGCGCGATGGGTGGTGCGCGGTTTCCGCCAGCGCGCCAACGTGGACTTCACGGTCACCTTCGCCCCGGTTGTCAAACCGGGCACAATTCGCGCTGTTCTCCAGCTTGATGTCTCTAGCGCCTGGCCAGTTCACCAACTCAACGTGTCCAATGCTTTCTTGCATGGCCATCTCGACGAGCAGGTGTTTTGTAAGTAGCCCACTGGTTTCGTCGACACTGACTATCCGGACCACGTGTGCTTGCTCTCTCGTTCTCTTTACGGGTTGAAGCAGGTGCCTCAGGCCTGGTACCAGTGGATCGCGGCCTTCCTTCGATAGTAGGGGTTTCGGTCCACACAGTCCGATGCCTCCCTGTTTGTTTTTCACTAGGGCGCCGCCACCGCTTACCTTTTCTTGTACATCGACGGCATCATCCTGATTGCGTCCTTGCCAGCGCTACTTCAGCAGATCACAGCTCGCCTCGGCACCAAGTTCGCTCTCAAGGACTTGGGGGCTCTCCACTACTTCCTCGGCATCGAGGTTATCCGCCGTGCCACTGGCTTCTTCCTGCATCAGCAGAAGTATGCCTACGAGCTTCTGGAGTGATCTGACATACTTAACTGCAAGCTTGCTTCCACACCTGTTGACACTAAGGCTAAGGTGTCCGCCGTCGAGGGCTCTCCGGCGTCCGAAGCTCCCTTTTACCGCTCCATCGTCAGTGCTCTTCAGTACCTCACACTGAAGCATCCGGATATCAAGTATGCTGTCCAGCAGGTGTGTCTCCACATGCATGCCCCTCGTGACACTCATTGGCCTCTGGTGAAACATATTCTCCGGCATATACGTGGCACCACGGCTATGGGTGTCACCCTGACGGCATCACCCGACACCAGCCTCGTCGCCTACTCTGACGCCGACTGGCTGGGTGTCCCGACACTCGGCGCTCCACTTCCGGCTACTACGTCTACCTCAGACCCTCTCTGGTTTCGTGGTCGTCTAAACGACAACCCACGGTCTCACGGTCAAGTGCCAAGGCCGAGTACAGGGCAGTGGCCAATGCCGTCGCGGCGTGCTCCTGGCTATGACAGCTTCTTCAGGCCACGCTTGTCTACTGTGACAACGTCTCCGCGTTCTACCTCGCTGCCAACCCTGTACATCATCGCCGGACGAAGCATATTGAGCTCGACATTGACTTCGTTCGGGAGCATGTCACACATGGTCGTGTTCGAGTTTTGCATGTGCCCACCGATCAGCAGTTCGCCGATGTTATGACGAAGGGTCTACCCACCTCGACTTTCGAGGGCTTTCGGTCCAGTATTTGCGTCACCAGCGATGCTTTGACTGCGCGGGGGGGGGGGGGGGAGGTGTTGAACATGTGTACACGTATGTAGGACCGGATTTTGTATGTCGTACCTGTAGCTCTCCCTCTATATTTACTTTTATCTTGAGAGACAAGACACCGGTCGCATGATACGTCTCCAACGTATCTATAATTTTTGATTGCTCCATGCTATATTATCTACTGTTTTGGACATTATTGGGCTTTATTATCCACTTTTATATTATTTTTGGGACTAACCTATTAACCGGAGGCCCAACCCAGAATTGCTGTTTTCTTGCCTGTTTTAGGGTTTCGAAGAAAAGGAATATCAAATGGAGTCCAAACGGAATGAAACCTTCGGGAACGTGATTTTCTCATCGAATACAACTCAGGAGACTTGGACCCTACGTCAAGGCACGTAACAGGAGGCCACGAGGTAGGGGGGCGCTCCCTACCCTACCAGGTGTGCCCTCACCCTCGTGGGCCCCCTGTTGCTCCACCAACGTACTTCTTCCTCCTATATATATCCACGTACCCCCAAACGATCATATATGGAGCCAAAACCCTAATTCCACCGCCGTAACTTTCTGTATCCACGAGATCCCATCTTGGGGCCTGTTCCGGAGCTCCACCGAAGGGGGCATCGATCACGGAGGGCTTCTACATCAACACCATAGCCTCTCCGATGAAGTGTGAGTAGTTTACTTCAGACCTACGGGTCCATAGTTAGTATCTAGATGGCTTCTTCTCTCTTTTTAGATCTTAATACAATGTTCTCCCCCTCTCTTGTGGAGATCTATTCGATGTAATCTTCTTTTTGTGGTGTGTTTGTTGAGATCGATGAATTGTGGGTTTATGATCAAGTCTATCTATGAATAATATTTGAATCTTCTCTGAATTCTTTTATGTATGATTGGTTATCTTTGCAAGTCTCTTCGAATTATCAGTTTGGTTTGGCCTACTAGATTGATCTTTCTTGCAATGGGAGAAGTGCTTAGCTTTGGGTTCAATCTTGCGGTGTCCTTTCCCGGTGACAGTAAGGGCAGCAAGGCACATATTGTATTGTTGCCATCGAGGATAATAAGATGGGGTTTTCTTCATATTGCATGAGTCTATCCCTGTACATAATGCCATCTTGCTTAAGGCGTTACTCTGTTTTTTACTTAATACTCTAGATGCATGCTGGATAGCGGTCGATGAGTGCAGTAATAGTAGTCGATGCAGGCAGGAGTCGGTCTACTTGTCTCGGACGTGATGCCTATATACATGATCATACCAAGATATACTCATAACTATGCTCAATTCTATCAATTGCTCAACAGTAATTTGTTCACCCACCGTAGAATACGTATGCCCTCGAGAGAAGCCATTAGTGAAACCTATGGCCCCCGGGTCTATCTTTATCATATCAATCTCCTCCTACTTTGTTATTTACTTTTCCTTTATTTTACTTTGCATCTTTATCATAAAAATACAAAAAATAGTATCTTATCATATCTATCAGATCTCACTCTCGTAAGTGGCCCTATAGGGATTGACAACCCCTATTTGCGTTAGTTGCGAGGATTTATTTGTTTTGTGCAGGTGCGAGGGACTCGCGCGTAGCCTCCTACTGGATTGATACCTTGGTTCTCAAAAACCGAATGAAATACTTACGCTACTTTGTTGCATCATCCCTTCCTCTTCGAGGAAAACTAATGCAGTGCTAAAAGAGGTAGCAAGAAGGATTTCTGGCGCCGTTGCCGGGGAGGTCTATGCAAAAGTCAACATACCAAGTACCCATCACATACCCTTATCTCCCGCATTACATTATTTGCCATTTGCCTCTCGTTTTCCACTCCCCCACTTCACCCTTGCCGTTTTATTTGCCCTCTCTCTCTATCCTCCCTCTATTAGCCTCTTTTTGCACGCTTGCTTTTTGTTTGCTTGTGTGTTAGTTTGCTTGCTTGTCACGATGCCTCAAGATAATACTAAATTGTGTGACTTCACCAACACCAACAACAATGATTTTATTAGCACTCCGATTGCTCCTCTTACCGATGCTGAATCTTGTGAAATTAATGCTGCTTTGATGAATCTTGTTATGAAAGATCCGTTCTCCGGCCTTCCTAGTGAAGATGTCGCTACCATCTAAATAGCTTCGTTGATTTGTGTGACATGCAAAACAAGAAAGATGTGGATAATGATATTGTTAAATTGAAGCTATTTCCTTTTCCGCTTAGAGATCGTGTTAAATCTTGGTTTTCGTCTTTGCCTAAAAATAGTATTGATTCATGGAACAAGTGCAAAGATGCTTTTATCTCTAAGTATTTTCCTGCTGCTAAGATCATCTCTCTTACAAACGATATTATGAATTTTAAGCAACTTGATCATGAACATGTTGCACAAGCTTGGGAGAGAATGAAATTAATGATACGTAATTGCCCTACTCATGGTTTAAATTTATGGATGATTATACAAAATTTTTATGCCGGATTGAATTTTGCTTCTAGAAATCTTTTAGATTCGGCCATGGGAGGCACTTTTATGGAAATCACTTTAGGAGAAGCTACTAAACTCCTAGATAATATTATGGTTAATTATTCTCAATGGCATACTGAAAGATCTACTAATAAAAAGGTGCATGCGATAGAAGAAATTAATGTTTTGAGTGGAAAGATGGATGAACTTATGAAATTATTTGCTAATAAGAGTGTTTCTTCTGATCCTAATGATATGCCCTTGTCTACTTTGATTGAGAATAATAATGAATCTATGGATGTGAATTTTGTTGGTAGGAACAATTTTGGTAATACGCTTATAGAGGAAATTTCAACCCTAGGCCTTATCCTAGTAATCCCACTAATAATTATGGTAATTCCTACAAAATTCTTATGGAAATTATAATAAGATGCCCTCTTATTTTGAATCTAATATTAAAGAATATATTACTTCGCAAAAGAATTTTAATGCTATGATTGAAGAAAAATTGCTTAAGATTGATGATTTGGCTAGGAACATTGATAGAATTTCTCTTGATGTTGATTCTTTGAAACTTAGATCTATTCCACCTAAGCATGATATCAATTAGTCTCTCAAAGCCATGGGAATTTCCATTTATGAGTGCAAAGAAAGAACCGCTAGGATGCGTGCTAAGAAAGATGCCTTTATAAAAGCGTGTTCTTCTAGTTCCTATGAAAATAATGATAAAGATCTAAAAGTTATTGATGTGTCCCCTATTAAATCTTTGTTTTGCAATATGAATCTTGATAATGATGGGACTGAATATGATCCACCTTTACCTAGAAGTGTTCCAAGAATTCAAAATTTGTTGATCTTGATGCTAAATTTGATAAAAGTGGGATTGAAGGAATTAAAACCCTAGATGTTGCTAAACCCACTATTATGGATTTCAAGGAATTTAACTATGAAAATTGCTCTTTGATTGATTGTATTTCCTTGTTGCAATCCGTGCTAAATTCTCCTCTCGCTTATAGTCAAAATAAAGCGTTTACTAAACATATCGTTGATGCCTTGATGCAATCTTATGAAGAAAAACTTGAATTGGAAGTTTCTATCCCTAGAAAACTTTATGATGAGTGGGAACCAACTATTAAAATTAAAATTAAAGATCATGAATGCTATGCTTTATGTGATCTGGGTGCTAGTGTTTCCACGATTCCAAAGACTTTGTGTGATTTGTTAGGTTTCCGTGATTTTGGTGATTGCTCTCTAAACTTGCACCTTGCGGATTCCACTATTAAGAAACCTATGGGAAGAATTAATGATGTTATTATTGTTGCAAATAGGAATTATGTGCCCGTAGATTTTATCGTTCTTGACATAGATTGCAATCCTTCATGTCCTATTATTCTTGGTAGACCTTTCCTTAGAACGATTGGTGCAATTATTGATATGAAGGAAGGAAATATTAGATTCCAATTTCCATTAAGGAAAGGCATGGAACACTTTCCTAGAAATGAAAATTAAATTACCTTATGAATCTATTATGAGAGCCACTTATGGATTGCCTACCAAAGATGGCAATACCTAGATCTATTCTTGCTTGTTATGCCTAGCTAGGGGCGTTAAACGATAGCGCTTGTTGGGAGGCAACCCAATTTTATTTTATTCCTTGATTTTTGCTCCTGTTTAGTAATAAATAATTATCTAGCCTCTGTTTTGGTTGTGTTTTTTGTGTTTAATTAGTGTTTGTGCCAAGTAGAACCGTTGGGAAGACTTGGGGAAAGTCTTGTTGAACTTGCTGTAAAAAACAGAAACTTTAGCGCTCACGAGAACTGCTGTCATTTTTATGTGGAAAGTTCTATTTAGTTAATTATTTTTGCAGATGATTAATAGATAAATTCCTCACGTCCAGCAATTTATTTTAGAATTTTTGGGGTTCCAGATCTTGCGCTAGATACAGATTACTACAGACTGTTCTGTTTTTGACAGATTCTGTTTTTCATGTGTTGTTTGCTTATTTTGATGAATCTATGGCTGGTAAATTAGTTTATAAACCATAGATAAGCTGGAATACAGTAGGTATAACACCCATATAAAGAAATAATGAGTTCATTACAGTACCTTGAAGTAATCTTTTATTCTCTTTCGCTAACAGAGCTCACGAGATTTTCTACTTGAAGTTTTGTGTTGTGAAGTTTTCAAGTTTTGGGTAAAGATTTGATGGATTATGGAACAAGGATTGGAAAGATCCTAAGGTTGGGGATGCCCATGGCACCCCCAAGATAATCTAAGGACACCTAAAAGCCAAAGCTTGCGGATGCCCCGGAAGGCACCCCCTCTTTCGTCTACTTCTATCGGTAACTTTACTTGGAGCTATATTTTAATTTACCACATGATATGTGTTTTGCTTGGAGCGTCTTGTATGATTTGAGTCTTTGCTTGTTAGTTCACCACAATCATCCTTGCTGTACACACCTTTTGAGAGAGCCATATATGATTTGGAATTTGTTAGAATACTCTATATGCTTCGCTTATATCTTTGAAGTTATATATTTTTGCTTTATTGCTTCACTTATATCTTTTAGAGCACGGTGGTGGATTTGTTTTATAGAAACTAGTGATCTCTAATGCTTCACTTAGATTATTTTGAGAGTCTTAATAGCATGGTAATTTGCTTAAAATCCTAATATGCTTGGTATGCAAGATTAATAATAAAACTCTCTTACGAGTGTGTTGAATACTATGATAAGTTTGATACTTGATAATTGTTTTGAGATGTGGAGATGGTGATATTAAAGTCATGCTAGTTGAGTAGTTGTGAATTTGAGAAATACTTGTGTTGAAGCTTGTGATTCCCGTAGCATGCACGTATGGTGAACCGTTATGTGATGAAGTCGGAGCATGATTTATTTATTGATTTCTTCCGTATGAGTGGCGGTCGGGGACGAGCGATGGTCTTTTCCTACCAATCTATTCCCCTAGGAGCATGCGCGTAATACTTTGCTTTGATAACTTGTAGATTTTTGCAATAAGTATATGAGTTCTTTATGACTAATGTTGAGTCCATAGATTATACGCACTCTCACCCTTCCACCTTTGCTAGCCTCTCTAATACCACGCACCTTTTCGCCGGTATCATACACCCACCATATACCTTCCTCAAAACAGCCACCATACCTACCTATTATGGCATTTCCATAGCCATTCCGAGATATATTGCCATGCAACTTTCCACCGTTCCGTTTATGACACACTCCATCATTGTCATATTGCTTAGCATGATCATGTAGTTGACATAGTATTTGTGGCAAAGCCACCGTTCATAATTCTTTCATACTTGTCACTCATGAGTCATTGCATCTCCCGGTACACTGCCAGAGGCATTCATATAGAGTCATATTTTGTTCCAAGTATCGAGTTGTAATTGTTGAGTTGTAAGAAAAATAAAAGTGTGGTGATCATCATTATTAGAGCATTGTCCCAGTGAGGAAAGGATGATGGAGACTATGATTCCCCCACAAGTCGGGATGAGACTCCGGACGAAAAATAAATAAAAGAGGCCAAAGAAGCCCAAATAAAAAGAAAGAAAAGAGGCCATGAAAAAAGAGAAAAGGCACAAATAAAAAAATGAGAGAAAAAGAGAGAAGGGACAATGTTACTATCCTTTTACCACACTTGTGCTTCAAAGTAGCACCATGATCTTCATAGTAGAGAGTCTCTCATGTTATCACTTTCATATACTAGTGGGAATCTTTCATTATAGAACTTGGCTTGTATATTCCAATGATGGGCTTCCTCAAATTACCCTAGGTCTTCATGAGCAAGCAAGTTGGATGCACACCCACTTAGTTTCTTTTTGAGCTTTCATATACTTATAGCTCTAGTGCATCCGTTGCATGGCAATCCCTACTCACTCACATTGATATCTATTGATGGGCATCTCCATAGCCCGTTGATAAGCCTAGTTGATGTGAGACTATCTTCTCCTTTTTGTCTTCTCCACAACCACCACTCTATTCCACCTATAGTGCTATATCCATGGCTCACGCTCATGTATTGCGTGAAGATTGAAAAAGTTTTGAGAATGTCAAAAGTATGAAACAATTGCTTGGCTTGTCATCGGGGTTGTGCATGATTTAAATATTTTGTGTGGTGAAGATAGAGCATAGCCAGACTATATGATTTTGTAGGGATAACTTTCTTTAGCCATGTTATTTTGAGAAGACATAATTGCTTTGTTAGTATGCTTGAAGTATTATTATTTTCTATGTCAATATGAACTTTTGTCTTGAATCTTTTGGATCTGAATATTCATACCACAATTAAGAAGAATTACATTAAAATTATGCCAAGTTGCACTCCGCATCAAAAATTCTGTTTTTATCATTTACCTACTCGAGGACGAGCAGGAATTAAGCTTGGGGATGCTTGATACGTCTCCAACGTATCTATAATTTTTGATTGCTCCATGCTATATTATGTACTGTTTTCGACATTATTGGGCTTTATTATCCACTTTTATATTATTTTCGGGACTAACCTATTAACCGGAGGCCCAGCCTAGAATTGCTGTTTTTTTGCCTATCTTAGGGTTTCGAAGAAAAGGAATATCAAACGGAGTCCAAACGGAATGACACCTTCGGGAACATGATTTTCTCATCGAATAAACTCAGGAGACTTGGACCCTACGTCAAGGCAAGTAACAGGAGGCCACGAGGTAGGGGGGAGCGCCCTACCGTACCAGGCGCGCCCCCACCCTCGTGGGCCCCCTGTTGCTCCACCGACATACTTCTTCCTCCTATATATATATATATATATATATATATATCCACGTACCCCCAAATGATCAGATACGGAGCCAAAACCCTAATTCCACCGCCATAACTTTCTGTATCCACAAGATCCCATCTTGGGGCCTGTTCCGGAGCTCCGCCGGAGGGGCATCGATCACGGAGGGCTTCTACATCAACACCATAGCCTCTCCGATGAAGTGTGAGTAGTTTACTTCAGACCTACGGGTCCATAGTTAGTAGCTAGATGGCTTCTTCTCTCTTTTTGGATCTCAATACAATGTTCTCCCCCTCTCTTGTGGAGATCTATTCGATGTAATCTTCTTTTTGCGGTGTGTTTGTTGAGACCGATGAATTGTGGGTTTATGATCAAGTCTATCTATGAATAATATTTGAATCTTCTCTGAATTCTTTTATGTATGATTGGTTATCTTTGCAAGTCTCTTCGAATTATCAGTTTGGTTTGGCCTACTAGATTGATCTTTCTTGCAATGGGAGAAGTGCTTAGCTTTGGGTTCAATCTTGCGGTGTCCTTTCCCGGTGACAGTAAGGGCAGCAAGGCACGTATTGTATTGTTGCCATCGAGGATAACAAGATGGGGTTTTCTTCATATTGCATGAGTTTATCCCTCTACATCATGTCATCTTGCTTAAGGCGTTACTCTGTTTTTTACTTAATACTCTAGATGCATGCTGGATAGCGGTCGATGAGTGGAGTAATAGTAGTAGATGCAGGCAGGAGTCGGTCTACTTGTCTCGGACGTGATGCCTATATACATGATCATACCTAGATATTCTCATAACTATGCTCAATTCTGTCAATTGCTCAACATAATTTGTTCACCCATCGTAGAATACTTATGCTCTCGAGAGAAGCCACTAGTGAAACCTATGGCCCCCGGGTCTATCTTTATCATATTAATCTCCTATTACTTAGTTATTTACTTTGCCTTTATTTTACTTTGCATCTTTATCATAAAAATACCAAAAATATTATCTTATCATATCTATCAGATCTCACTCTCGTAAGTGGCCCTATAGGGATTGACAACCCCTATTTGCATTGGTTGCGAGGATTTATTTGTTTTGTGCAGGTGCGAGGGACTCGCGCGTAGCCTCCTACTGCATTGATACCTTGGTTCTCAAAAACTGAGGGAAATACTTACGCTACTTTGCTGCATTATCCCTTCTTCTTCGGGGAAAACGAACGCAGTGCTAAAAGAGGTAGCGTCGCACCCCTTGTACCTATATATGTGCCTAGTGCACGATCAATGAGAATATCGATGCAGACAATCCCTTTTACAGGAGAGACAAAAAATATTAGCAGCCATCAGTGAGCTTGATCGCAACTAGCCAATCGCCCTGAAGGCTGCTAGTTATTATATATCGCACGTCGTATATAAGAACGGACATGAGCGTTCATATATGAAACTCTAGAGGAATATGAACAAACAGGTTACGAAAAAAACACGTCTATTGGGCCGGCCTAGTTGCGACCGCAGTCAGCAATTCCGGGATTCAACATGCCATGTCGACAATCCCTGTTTGGAAACTCTCTCAAGGTTCAAAATATACCGGGACCGGATAGTTCGATGTGTTGATTTCCGGGAGTGAAAGTTCAGGGTCGATTTAGATTTCTTCTACAAGTTCAAGGTTTGTTTTCAACTTTTGCTTCTGTGAGTCGTACACGAGCACCTGAACGGGTTGGTCGTCATCTGGGAGATGCACGAGTCTATCAGACAGCAGGCACACGAACCCAATGCTCCAGTTAGGCCGGCACCTGGCGTACCAAGACCTCCGCTGCTCCGCCCCATCCTTGTCGCGCCACATGATACATTCTTGCCAACTCCTTCTGCGACCTTGAACCACAGGAGGCCAACTACATGGTGTCAAGATGGTGCACCAAGACCATTGCCCGATGGTGCCGGCCTTCTTCCTCGACAACAGCGCCTATGGACGGTCTACAACCTTGATGCCGGTGACCTTGCCGAGCTTGGAAATGGGCTCTGCAATTCTGGCAAAGCCTTTTCTCTCGGTTGTGATGTCTAGTGAGGCACAAAAGATCTTTTCTAGGCAGTTATAAATGTTGTAGCTGGCGATGAATTCATATGTGAGTCTAATAAATAAATGCATTTCTATCCACATGTGAGACCAGTAATGAGCTTTCGTTATATTTTCTATCCACATATGGGACCATACAAATAAATAAATAAATATCTTTTTCTATGTGCTTATAATTGCAATTCAAAATGTTATACACTATTTATCTTGCAAAATACGCACTATGACCGCTTAAGATTATCCAACGAATGATGGATGAGCTTTCGCTATATTTTCTCTGTCTTTTTAATCACGAATCACATAACAGCCACAAGACAATGACATCTGTGGACAATCTCTTAAGCCCCGGGGCATTGTGCTAGTATCTGAATAATTCGGTGACCGATGGAAGAAGGGATAATCATGCCTTGGTGTCCACCACTTGGGGTGTTGGCGCTGGCGCATATGACCATAGGCATCATATGAGAGATTTTGTATTTTTTTGCTACAAATATAAATTTTATGAGGGGTTTTATATTGCACTTTTAACTTGCATGTTGTTCCATGATGCGCTGTGGATGAAATTTAGCGACAGAAGTAATGGTTGATAGCATGCCAATGGTCGCAATGCCACGGTCCACCAACCAGCCAATCACATCAATGTCTGTGGAGAGCGCATGTGAGATCAACATGCGGATGTGGCCCATGCATTGAGGAGGGGGGGGGGTGGAGAGCTGCATCTTGATGTTGATATATGAGGAGAAAAAAAAAAGAGAAGTGTCGTACAAATGTTGCAAAGTGGATGAAGAAGGCAAATGTGGCAATGCATGAAGGAGGGAGTTCAGATACGAAAAGGTTGCATCCAAGTATTTATGGAGTTCAATTTAGATCCAATTATCTAGGATTGTTTGTAGTGAAACTGTTTAATTCATCAATGATTGGCTGATTCAACGTACATGTGTTGATAGAGGAGTATTCTTCATCTTTACTATAGAATATAATCTCATCAGAAGTCGGGTACGAAGTTAAAGCTCCTTGTATAGGTCGCCTTTATAAGAATCGGGTGTGGCTGCCCCCTCGGGCGCCCCCGCAGCCGTGGCCTTTGGCGCCCCCTCGGGCGTCCCCGCCCCCGAGGCCAACTAGGGTGCCCCCGCCGCCACGGGCCCTTCGGCCGCCCCCGTCGCCGCGGCCTCTGGCGCCGCTGCGGGTGGCCCCTCCAAGTCCTCAGAGACCGGCTTGACCTCCTACTCGCCGGTCCCCCTCTCATCTCTGCCGACTGCAGTCGCACCTCTCACTGGTGTGGTTACTCGAGCTCGGACTGGGACGTTTCATCCTAGCATGCGTAATACCTCAAACGAGTACGCGTGTGCCGCGTCTACCACGGCCCCGTCTCCGCTCCCCACCTCCGCCCGCGCAACCCTTTGGGATCTGAACTGGCTTGCTGCGATGCGTGAAGAGTTCGATGCCCTGTAGCGCAACAGTACGTGGGAGCTTGTCCCGCGGCCTCCCTGTGCCAATGTTATCATTGGCAAGTGGATTTTCCGCCACAAGACTCGTCCTGATGGTTATCTTGTGTGCTACAAGGCGCGATGGGTGGTGCGCGGTTTCCGCCAGCGCGCCAACGTGGACTTCACGGTCACCTTCGCCCGGGTTGTCAAACCGGGCACAATTCGCACTGTTCTCCAGCTTGATGTCTCTAGCGCCTGGCCAGTTCACCAACTCAACGTGTCCAATGCTTTCTTGCATGGCCATCTCGACGAGCAGGTGTTTTGTAAGTAGCCCACTGGTTTCGTCGACACTGACTATCCGGACCACGTGTGCTTGCTCTCTCGTTCTCTTTACGGGTTGAAGCAGGTGCCTCAGGCCTGGTACCAGTGGATCGCGGCCTTCCTTCGATAGTAGGGGTTTCGGTCCACACAGTCCGATGCCTCCCTGTTTGTTTTTCACTAGGGCGCCGCCACCGCTTACCTTTTCTTGTACATCGACGGCATCATCCTGATTGCATCCTTGCCAGCGCTACTTCAGCAGATCACAGCTCGCCTCGGCACCAAGTTCGCTCTCAAGGACTTGGGGGCTCTCCACTACTTCCTCGGCATCGAGGTTATCCACCGTGCCACTGGCTTCTTCCTGCATCAGCAGAAGTATGCCTACGAGCTTCTGGAGTGATCTGACATACTTAACTGCAAGCTTGCTTCCACACCTGTTGACACTAAGGCTAAGGTGTCCGCCGTCGAGGGCTCTCCGGCGTCCGAAGCTCCCTTTTACCGCTCCATCGCCAGTGCTCTTCAGTACCTCACACTGAAGCATCCGGATATCAAGTATGCTGTCCAGCAGGTGTGTCTCCACATGCATGCCCCTCGTGACACTCATTGGCCTCTGGTGAAACATATTCTCCGGCATATACGTCGCACCACGGCTATGGGTGTCACCCTGACGGCATCACCCGACACCAGCCTCGTCGCCTACTATGACGCCGACTGGCTGGGTGTCCCGACACTCGGCGCTCCACTTCCGGCTACTACGTCTACCTCAGACCCTCTCTCGTTTCGTGGTCGTCTAAACGACAACCCACGGTCTCACGGTCAAGTGCCAAGGCCGAGTACAGGGCAGTGGCCAATGCCGTCGCGGCGTGCTCCTGGCTATGACAGCTTCTTCAGGCCACGCTTGTCTACTGTGACAACGTCTCCGCGTTCTACTTCGCTGCCAACCCTGTACATCATCGCCGGACGAAGCATATTGAGCTCGACATTGACTTCGTTCGGGAGCATGTCACACATGGTCGTGTTCGAGTTTTGCATGTGCCCACCGATCAGCAGTTCGCCGATGTTATGACGAAGGGTCTACCCACCTCGACTTTCGAGGGCTTTCGGTCCAGTATTTGCGTCACCAGCGATGCTTTGACTGTGCGGGGGGGGGGGGGAGGTGTTGAACATGTGTACACGTATGTAGGACCGGATTTTGTATGTCGTACCTGTAGCTCTCCCTCTATATTTACTTTTATCTTGAGAGACAAGACACCGGTCACATGATACGTCTCCAACGTATCTATGATTTTTGATTGCTCCATGCTATATTATCTACTGTTTTGGACATTATTGGGCTTTATTATCCACTTTTATATTATTTTTGGGACTAACCTATTAACCGGAGGCCCAACCCAGAATTGATGTTTTCTTGCCTGTTTTAGGGTTTCGAAGAAAAGGAATATCAAATGGAGTCCAAACGGAATGAAACCTTCGGGAACGTGATTTTCTCATCGAATACAACTCAGGAGACTTGGACCCTACGTCAAGGCACGTAACAGGAGGCCACGAGGTAGGGGGGCGCTCCCTACCCTACCAGGTGTGCCCTCACCCTCGTGGGCCCCCTGTTGCTCCACCAACGTACTTCTTCCTCCTATATATATCCACGTACCCCCAAACGATCATATATGGAGCCAAAACCCTAATTCCACCGCCGTAACTTTCTGTATCCACGAGATCCCATCTTGGGGCCTGTTCCGGAGCTCCACCGAAGGGGGCATCGATCACGGAGGGCTTCTACATCAACACCATAGCCTCTCTGATGAAGTGTGAGTAGTTTACTTCAGACCTACGGGTCCATAGTTAGTATCTAGATGGCTTCTTCTCTCTTTTTAGATCTTAATACAATGTTCTCCCCCTCTCTTGTGGAGATCTATTCGATGTAATCTTCTTTTTGTGGTGTGTTTGTTGAGATCGATGAATTGTGGGTTTATGATCAAGTCTATCTATGAATAATATTTAATCTTCTCTGAATTCTTTTATGTATGATTGGTTATGTTTGCAAGTCTCTTCGAATTATCAGTTTGGTTTGGCCTACTAGATTGATCTTTCTTGCAATGGGAGAAGTGCTTAGCTTTGGGTTCAATCTTGCGGTGTCCTTTCCCAGTGACAGTAAGGGCAGCAAGGCACATATTGTATTGTTGCCATCGAGGATAATAAGATGGGGTTTTCTTCATATTGCATGAGTCTATCCCTGTACATAATGCCATCTTGCTTAAGGCGTTACTCTATTTTTTACTTAATACTCTAGATGCATGCTGGATAGCGGTCGATGAGTGCAGTAATAGTAGTCGATGCAGGCAGGAGTCGGTCTACTTGTCTCGGACGTGATGCCTATATACATGATCATACCAAGATATACTCATAACTATGCTCAATTCTATCAATTGCTCAACAGTAATTTGTTCACCCACCGTAGAATACGTATGCCCTCGAGAGAAGCCATTAGTGAAACCTATGGCCCCCGGGTCTATCTTTATCATATCAATCTCCTCCTACTTTGTTATTTACTTTTCCTTTATTTTACTTTGCATCTTTATCATAAAAATACAAAAAATAGTATCTTATCATATCTATCAGATCTCACTCTCGTAAGTGGCCCTATAGGGATTGACAACCCCTATTTGCGTTAGTTGCAAGGATTTATTTGTTTTGTGCAGGTGCGAGGGACTCGCGCGTAGCCTCCTACTGGATTGATACCTTGGTTCTCAAAAACCGAATGAAATACTTACGCTACTTTGTTGCATCATCCCTTCCTCTTCGAGGAAAACTAATGCAGTGCTAAAAGAGGTAGCAAGAAGGATTTCTGGCGTCGTTGCCGGGGAGGTCTATGCAAAAGTCAACATACCAAGTACCCATCACATACCCTTATCTCCCGCATTACATTATTTGCCATTTGCCTCTCGTTTTCCACTCCCCCACTTCACCCTTGCCGTTTTATTTGCCCTCTCTCTCTATCCTCCCTCTATTAGCCTCTTTTTGCACGCTTGCTTTTTGTTTGCTTGTGTGTTGGTTTGCTTGCTTGTCACGATGCCTCAAGATAATACTAAATTGTGTGACTTCACCAACACCAACAACAATGATTTTATTAGCACTCCGATTGCTCCTCTTACCGATGCTGAAGCTTGTGAAATTAATGTTGCTTTGATGAATCTTGTTATGAAAGATCCGTTCTCCGGCCTTCCTAGTGAAGATGTCGCTACCATCTAAATAGCTTCGTTGATTTGTGTGACATGCAAAACAAGAAAGATGTGGATAATGATATTGTTAAATTGAAGCTATTTCCTTTTTCGCTTAGAGATCGTGCTAAAGCTTGGTTTTCGTCTTTGCCTAAAAATAGTATTGATTCATGGAACAAGTGCAAAGATGCTTTTATCTCTAAGTATTTTCCTGCTGCTAAGATCATCTCTCTTACAAACGATATTATGAATTTTAAGCAACTTGATCATGAACATGTTGCACAAGCTTGGGAGAGAATGAAATTAATGATACGTAATTGCCCTACTCATGGTTTAAATTTATGGATGAATATACAAAATTTTATGCCGGATTGAATTTTGCTTCTAGAAATCTTTTAGATTCGGCCATGGGAGGCACTTTTATGGAAAACACTTTAGGAGAAGCTACTAAACTCCTAGATAATATTATGGTTAATTATTCTCAATGGCATACTGAAAGATCTACTAATAAAAAGGTGCATGCGATAGAAGAAATTAATGTTTTGAGTGGAAAGATGGATGAACTTATGAAATTATTTGCTAATAAGAGTGTTTCTTCTGATCCTAATGATATGCCCTTGTCTACTTTGATTGAGAATAATAATGAATCTATGGATGTGAATTTTGTTGGTAGGAACAATTTTGGTAATACGCTTATAGAGGAAATTTCAACCCTAGGCCTTATCCTAGTAATCCCACTAATAATTATGGTAATTCCTACAAAATTCTTATGGAAATTATAATAAGATGCCCTCTGATTTTGAATATAATATTAAAGAATTTATTACTTCGCAAAAGAATTTTAATGCTATGATTGAAGAAAAATTGCTTAAGATTGATGATTTGGCTAGGAACATTGATAGAATTTCTCTTGATGTTGATTCTTTGAAACTTAGATCTATTCCACCTAAGCATGATATCAATTAGTCTCTCAAAGCCATGGGAATTTCCATTTATGAGTGCAAAGAAAGAACCGCTAGGATGCGTGCTAAGAAAGATGCCTTTATAAAAGCGTGTTCTTCTAGTTCCTATGAAAATAATGATAAAGATCTAAAAGTTATTGATGTGTCCCCTATTAAATCTTTGTTTTGCAATATGAATCTTGATAATGATGGGACTGAATATGATCCACCTTTACCTAGAATGTGTTCCAAGAATTCAAATTTGTTGATCTTGATGCTAAATTTGATAAAAGTGGGATTGAAGGAATTAAAACCCTAGATGTTGCTAAACCCACTATTATGGATTTCAAGGAATTTAACTATGAAAATTGCTCTTTGATTGATTGTATTTCCTTGTTTGCAATCCGTGCTAAATTCTCCTCTCGCTTATAGTCAAAATAAAGCGTTTACTAAACATATCGTTGATGCCTTGATGCAATCTTATGAAGAAAAACTTGAATTGGAAGTTTCTATCCCTAGAAAACTTTATGTTGAGTGGGAACCAACTATTAAAATTAAAATTGAAGATCATGAATGCTATGCTTTATGTGATCTGGGTGCTAGTGTTTCCACGATTCCAAAGACCTTGTGTGATTTGTTAGGTTTCCGTGATTTTGATGATTGCTCTCTAAACTTGCACCTTGCGGATTCCACTATTAAGAAACCTATGGGAAGAATTAATGATGTTATTATTGTTGCAAATAGGAATTATGTGCCCGTAGATTTTATCGTTCTTGACATAGATTGCAATCCTTCATGTCCTATTATTCTTGGTAGACCTTTCCTTAGAACGATTGGTGCAATTATTGATATGAAGGAAGGAAATATTAGATTCCAATTTCCATTAAGGAAAGGCATGGAACACTTTCCTAGAATGAAAATTAAATTACCTTATGAATCTATTATGAGAGCCACTTATGGATTGCCTACCAAAGATGGCAATACCTAGATCTATTCTTGCTTGTTATGCCTAGCTAGGGGCGTTAAACGATAGCGCTTGTTGGGAGGCAACCCAATTTTATGTTTATTACTTGATTTTTGCTCCTGTTTATTAATAAATAAATTATCTATCCTCTGTTTTGGTTGTGTTTTTTGTGTTTAATTAGTGTTTGTGCCAAGTAGAACCGTTGGGAAGACTTGGGGAAAGTCTTGTTGAACTTGCTGTAAAAAACAGAAACTTTAGCGCTCACGAGAACTGCTGTCATTTTTATGTGGAAAGTTCTATTTAGTTAATTATTTTTGCAGATGATTAATAGATAAATTCCTCACGTCCAGCAATTTATTTTAGAATTTTTGGGGTTCCAGATCTTGCACTAGATACAGATTACTACAGACTGTTCTGTTTTTGACAGATTCTGTTTTTCATGTGTTGTTTGCTTATTTTGATGAATCTATGGCTGGTAAATTAGTTTATAAACCATAGATAAGCTGGAATACAGTAGGTATAACACCCATATAAAGAAATAATGAGTTCATTACAGTACCTTGAAGTAATCTTTTATTCTCTTTCGCTAACAGAGCTCACGAGATTTTCTACTTGAAGTTTTGTGTTGTGAAGTTTTCAAGTTTTGGGTAAAGATTTGATGGATTATGGAACAAGGATTGGAAAGATCCTAAGGTTGGGGATGCCCATGGCACCCCCAAGATAATCTAAGGACACCTAAAAGCCAAAGCTTGCGGATGCCCCGGAAGGCACCCCCTCTTTCGTCTACTTCTATCGGTAACTTTACTTGGAGCTATATTTTAATTTACCACATGATATGTGTTTTGCTTGGAGCGTCTTGTATGATTTGAGTCTTTGCTTGTTAGTTCACCACAATCATCCTTGCTGTACACACCTTTTGAGAGAGCCATATATGATTTGGAATTTGTTAGAATACTCTATATGCTTCGCTTATATCTTTGAAGTTATATATTTTTGCTTTATTGCTTCACTTATATCTTTTAGAGCACGGTGGTGGATTTGTTTTATAGAAACTAGTGATCTCTAATGCTTCACTTAGATTATTTTGAGAGTCTTAATAGCATGGTAATTTGCTTAAAATCCTAATATGCTTGGTATGCAAGATTAATAATAAAACTCTCTTATGAGTGTGTTGAATACTATGATAAGTTTGATACTTGATAATTGTTTTGAGATGTGGAGATGGTGATATTAAAGTCATGCTAGTTGAGTAGTTGTGAATTTGAGAAATACTTGTGTTGAAGCTTGCGATTCCCGTAGCATGCACGTATGGTGAACCGTTATGTGATGAAGTCGGAGCATTATTTATTTATTGATTTTCTTCCTTATGAGTGGCGGTCGGGGACGGGTGATGGTCTTTTCCTACCAATCTATTCCCCTAGGAGCATGCGCGTAATACTTTGCTTTGATAACTTGTAGATTTTTGCAATAAGTATATGAGTTCTTTATGACTAATGTTGAGTCCATAGATTATACGCACTCTCACCCTTCCACCTTTGCTAGCCTCTCTAATACCACGCACCTTTTCGCCGGTATCATACACCCACCATATACCTTCCTCAAAACAGCCACCATACCTACCTATTATGGCATTTCCATAGCCATTCCGAGATATATTGCCATGCAACTTTCCACCGTTCCGTTTATGACACACTCCATCATTGTCATATTGCTTAGCATGATCATGTAGTTGACATAGTATTTGTGGCAAAGCCACCGTTCATAATTCTTTCATACTTGTCACTCATGAGTCATTGCATCTCCCGGTACACCGCCAGAGGCATTCATATAGAGTCATATTTTGTTCCAAGTATCGAGTTGTAATTGTTGAGTTGTAAGAAAAATAAAAGTGTGGTGATCATCATTATTAGAGCATTGTCCCAGTGAGGAAAGGATGATGGAGACTATGATTCCCCCACAAGTCGGGATGAGACTCCGGACGAAAAATAAATAAAAGAGGCCAAAGAAGCCCAAATAAAAAGAAAGAAAAGAGGCCATGAAAAAAGAGAAAAGGCACAAATAAAAAAATGAGAGAAAAAGAGAGAAGGGACAATGTTACTATCCTTTTACCACACTTGTGCTTCAAAGTAGCACCATGATCTTCATAGTAGAGAGTCTCTCATGTTATCACTTTCATATACTAGTGGGAATCTTTCATTATAGAACTTGGCTTGTATATTCCAATGATGGGCTTCCTCAAATTACCCTAGGTCTTCATGAGCAAGCAAGTTGGATGCACACGCACTTAGTTTCTTTTTGAGCTTTCATATACTTATAGCTCTAGTGCATCTGTTGCATGGCAATCCCTACTCACTCACATTGATATGTATTGATGGGCATCTCCATAGCCCGTTGATATGCCTAGTTGATGTGAGACTATCTTCTCCCTTTTTGTCTTCTCCACAACCACCACTCTATTCCACCTATAGTGCTATATCCATGGCTCACACTCATGTATTGCGTGAAGATTGAAAAAGTTTTGAGAATGTCAAAAGTATGAAACAATTGCTAGGCTTGTCATCGGGGTTGTGCATGATTTAAATATTTTGTATGGTGAAGATAGAGCATAGCCAGACTATATGATTTTGTAGGGATAACTTTCTTTAGCCATGTTATTTTGAGAAGACATAATTGCTTTGTTAGTATGCTTGAAGTATTATTATTTTCTATGTCAATATGAACTTTTGTCTTGAATCTTTTGGATCTGAATATTCATACCACAATTAAGAAGAATTACATTAAAATTATGCCAAGTAGCACTCCGCATCAAAAATTCTGTTTTTATCATTTACCTACTCGAGGACGAGCAGGAATTAAGCTTGGGGATGCTTGATACGTCTCCAACGTATCTATAATTTTTGATTGCTCCATGCTATATTATGTACTGTTTTGGACATTATTGGGCTTTATTATCCACTTTTATATTATTTTCGGGACTAACCTATTAACCGGAGGCCCAGCCCAGAATTGCTGTTTTTTTGCCTGTTTTAGGGTTTCGAAGAAAAGGAATATCAAACGGAGTCCAAACGGAATGACACCTTCGGGAACGTGATTTTCTCATCGAATAAACTCAGGAGACTTGGACCCTACGTCAAGGCAAGTAACAGGAGGCCACGAGGTAGGGGGGAGCGCCCTACCGTACCAGGCGCGCCCCCACCCTCGTGGGCCCCCTGTTGCTCCACCGACATACTTCTTCCTCCTATATATATATATATCCACGTACCCCCAAACGATCAGATACGGAGCCAAAGCCCTAATTCCACCGCCGTAACTTTCTGTATCCACGAGATCCCATCTTGGGGCCTATTCCGGAGCTCCGCCGTAGGGGGCATCGATCTCGGAGGGCTTCTACATCAACACCATAGCCTCTCCGATGAAGTGTGAGTAGTTTACTTCAGACCTACGGGTCCATAGTTAGTAGCTAGATGTCTTCTTCTCTCTTTTTGGATCTCAATACAATGTTCTCCCCCTCTCTTGTGGAGATCTATTCGATGTAATCTTCTTTTTGCGGTGTGTTTGTTGAGACCGATGAATTGTGGGTTTATGATCAATTCTATCTATGAATAATATTTGAATCTTATCTGAATTCTTTTATGTATGATTGGTTATCTTTGCAAGTCTCTTCGAATTATCAGTTTGGTTTGGCCTACTAGATTGATCTTTCTTGCAATGGGAGAAGTGCTTAGCTTTGGGTTCAATCTTGCGGTGTCCTTTCCCGGTGACAGTAAGGGCAGCAAGGCACGTATTGTATTGTTGCCATCGAGGATAACAAGATGGGGTTTTCTTCATATTGCATGAGTTTATCCCTCTACATCATGTCACCTTGCTTAAGGCATTACTCTATTTTTACTTAATACTCTAGATGCATGCTGGATAGCGGTTGATGAGTGGAGTAATAGTAGTAGATGCAGGCAGGAGTCGGTCTACTTGTCTCGGACGTGATGCCTATATACATGATCATACCTAGATATTCTCATAACTATGCTCAATTCTGTCAATTGCTCAAAAATAATTTGTTCACCCATCGTAGAATACTTATGTTCTCGAGAGAAGCCACTAGTGAAACCTATGGCCCCCGGGTCTATCATTATCATATCAATCTCTTACTACTTAGTTATTTACTTTGCCTTTATTTTACTTTGCATCTTTATCATAAAAATACCAAAAATATTATCTTATCATATCTATCAGATCTCACTCTCGTAAGTGGCCCTATAGGGATTGACAACCCCTATTTGCATTGGTTGCGAGGATTTATTTGTTTTGTGCAGGTGCGAGGGACTCGCGCGTAGCCTCCTACTGCATTGATACCTTGGTTCTCAAAAACTGAGGGAAATACTTACGCTACTTTGCTGCATTATCCCTTCTTCTTCGGGGAAAACGAACGCAGTGCTAAAAGAGGTAGCGTCGCACCCCTTGTACCTATATATGTGCCTAGTGCACGATCAATGAGAATATCGATGCACACAATCCCTTTTACAGGAGAGACAAAAAATATTAGCAGCCATCAGTGAGCTTGATCGCAACTAGCCAATCGCCCTGAAGGCTGCTAGTTATTATATATCGCACGTCGTATATAAGAACGGACATGAGCGTTCATATATGAAACTCTAGAGGAATATGAACAAACAGGTTACGAAAAAAACACGTCTATTGGGCCGGCCCAGTTGCGACCGCAGTCAGCAATTCCGGGATTCAACATGCCATGTCGACAATCCCTGTTTGGAAACTCTCTCAAGGTTCAAAATATACCGGGACCGGATAGTTCGATGTGTTGATTTCCGGGAGTGAAAGTTCAGGGTCGATTTAGATTTCTTCTACAAGTTCAAGGTTTGTTTTCAACTTTTGCTTCTGTGAGTCGTACACGAGCACCTGAACGGGTTGGTCGTCATCTGGGAGATGCACGAGTCTATCAGACAGCAGGCACACGAACCCAATGCTCCAGTTAGGCCGGCACCTGGCGTACCAAGACCTCCGCTGCTCCGCCCCATCCTTGTCGCGCCACATGATACATTCTTGTCAACTCCTTCTGCGACCTTGAACCACAGGAGGCCAACTACATGGTGTCAAGATGGTGCACCAAGACCATTGCCCGATGGTGCCGGCCTTCTTCCTCGACAACAGTGCCTATGGACGGTCTACAACCTTGATGCCGGCGACCTTGCCGAGCATGGAAATGGGCTCTGCAATTCTGGCAAAGCCTTTTCTCTCGGTTGTGATGTCTAGTGAGCACAAAAGATCTTTTCTAGGCAGTTATAAATGTTGTAGCTGGCGATGAATTCATATGTGAGTCTAATAAATAAATGCATTTCTATCCACATGTGAGACCAGTAATGAGCTTTCGTTATATTTTCTATCCACATATGGGACCATACAAATAAATAAATAAAGATCTTTTTCTATGTGCTTATAATTGCAATTCAAAATGTTATACACTATTTATCTTGCAAAATACGCACTATGACCGCTTAAGATTATCCAACGAATGATGGATGAGCTTTCGCTATATTTTCTCTGTCTTTTTAATCACGAATCACATAACAGCCACAAGACAATGACATCTGTGGACAATCTCTTAAGCCCCGGGGCATTGTGCTAGTATCTGAATAATTCCGTGACCGATGGAAGAAGGGATAATCATGCCTTGGTGTCCACCACTTGGGGTGTTGGCGCTGGCGCATATGACCATAGGCATCATATGAGAGATTTTGTATTTTTTTGCTACAAATATAAATTTTATGAGGGGTTTTATATTGCACTTTTAACTTGCATGTTGTTCCATGATGCGCTGTGGATGAAATTTAGCGACAGAAGTAATGGTTGATAGCATGCCAATGGTCGCAATGCCACGGTCCACCAACCAGCCAATCACATCAATGTCTGTGGAGAGCGCATGTGAGATCAACATGCGGATGTGGCCCATGCATTGAGGAGGGGGGGGGGGTGGAGAGCTGCATCTTGATGTTGATATATGAGGAGAAAAAAAATGAGAAGTGTCGTACAAATGTTGCAAAGTGGATGAAGAAGGCAAATGTGGCAATGCATGAAGGAGGGAGTTCAGATACGAAAAGGTTGCATCCAAGTATTTATGGAGTTCAATTTAGATCCAGTTATCCAGGATTGTTTGTAGTGAAACTGTTTAATTCATCAATGATTGGCTGATTCAACGTACATGTGTTGATAGAGGAGTATTCTTCCTCTTTACTATAGAATAGAATCTCATCAGAAGTCGGGTACGAAGTTAAAGCTCCTTGTATAGGTCGCCTTTATAAGAATCGGGTTTATGGCGATAGCTGAATTGACTATAACTCATACTCCTGTTGATCTATGGTCGTGGAGAGTTAGGATTTTATCTTGTTGTGTAAGATGTAGAGAACACGCTCATACAGTAACTTGACATGAGATAATACACTAAAAAATATCACGGTTGAGAAATACATAGTGCACCAATGACAAAATTTCTTTTCCCCAACATATACTCCATTTATTCCCTTTTGTAAGATTTAGTAACACTCGGGCGTTGTCCAATGACACATTCCTATAAATACCAAATGACACTATATAAAAACCATATATACGAAAATAACCTTTTGAGTTTACTCTTAACATAGTCAAATGTTTTAGACATTTGAAAGCTTCATGGAATATATATCATAATTCTTAATCCAATTTTCTCATACAATATATCATACATAGTATTACTTTACAAAGTATAGCAATGTATGTACATAAGATACATCTTCATACACAATTTAAGGGCACATATGAACTATACATAGGATATGGGGACCTTAATTGTTTGAGAACTGTGCATATGCATGATTAGGTCGCATTTGGCTATCTTCCTATTTTGTTGGGTAAGAAGGCTCCATGGCAAGACCACACATGCCCTTCTTGTCTGCAATGTCTTTCTCCATTCTCAAGTACCCATCTTCGCCCCAAGTTGTGCCCCATGAATTCTTCATCAACCAATAGCTCGTGCCATCACTAGTCTTTCCATATCCAATGGCTGCAATTCCATGGTCCAAGTCAGTGCCGCAGGACCCAGTCATCACCCCACCAGAGTAGAATTGGAACGTCATGTCTCCTCCGTCCACAGCTACAGACACTGGTTGGTTTGCCACCGCCTTCATAAGGGCACCCTCGTTATTGGCAGGCACATCCTCAAAGCCGGTGATGGTTGCGGCACTGTTGGATCCAGCCTTGCACTTGCCGTCAGCTGCAGTATATGGGTAGCTTGACTCCATAGTAAGGCCTCCATTCTTGATAATGAATTTGAAGGCATCATCCATGAGTCCTCCCTCGCAGCCTTGATCTTGACCATGAACATCACAGTCAACCAACTCTTGCTCCGACAGTGAGATCAACTTCCCGGCTTTCAGTTTTACAATGCCCTCTGTCGCGGCAACAGCAGAAAATGCCCAACAGCAGCCTAGAAATAATTTTGTTGTTATAGTGTTATCCAACAAAATATTAACACATATATGCCGTGCATCACAATGTTTTTTACTTACCACACTGGCCTTGATCCTTGACAGGAGTGACGGCTCCCTTGGCCCTCCAGTCCATCGTTGCTGGAAGGGCATCCAAACTCAAATTCTCATACCTGAATCCAGAAGAAAGAACTCTCATGGAGTTTGCTTTGAATCCCTTGTTTGTGTTGGTTGTCTTGAACTCATCATTTGTGATATCAGCAAATTGGTTGACGCCAAGCCAGAACTTGTGATTTTGGGCATTGAATGTTTCAATGAACTCGACGTTGCCTTTGAAAACCTCGAACCGACGTGCCTTCTCAGTGGTGTCCTTGTACACACGGCCATACTGAGCCATCCAGTTCTCATGCTTCGCCACCATCAACAAGTCATCATTCAGCTCACGAGCTGCAATGACTGTACCACAGAGGCAGATGCAACCGAGGATGGCAAGAAGCAAAGCCTTGTGGATGGCCATCTTCGGTTAGGTACCGAACTGCAATGACAGTACTGCAGCGGCAGAGGCAACCTAGGATGGCAAGTGTCTGTACTTTGGTCTGGTTTGTTGGATGGCACTTGGTGGTATATATAGTGTCAAGTACGTATTAAAAATAGGAGACTGAGAGATACGGTGTTTGTACGAAGTTATTTTGTGGAAAAGGGCTTGTGCGTTGCCGTGGATTATGGTGGCCGGCTAGTGGTATAAAAATGACGCGCACATCTGATTGGCCGGCCACATTGTATAAAAATGATACGGCAGAACAAAGAAGTACGCTTGGTGTACATCTGATAGCGACTCCTGCTTGTTTATGTCGGGGTGTACATCTGACTGACAGTGATCCCTGCTTGAGAGATTTATTGAAAGAAAGAAGAACCGTGTCCATGAAAATAAATATTCAGAAGAGTACCGTGGACGTGACACCAGTTTGTACAAAAGAATCAAGTAACTGCTTTGATACGTACCGTGAACCCGCCCTGACAAAAAAAATCAAAACAAATACTTGAAAAATTCAAAAAATTCCAATTTTTGTGTGTAGAAGATAATTTGATGCGTGAGGTTCGCATCAATTTTCAAATCATTTGGACATCTGAGCAGCTCTCGGCAAAAAAAGAAAAATTCAGGGTCTGTAAAAATCTTTACTGTTCACACACTGTTCCGACCCGATTTGTCTTTTTTTCTGAGAGTTCCTCAGATGTTCAAATGATTTAAAAATTGGAGCGAAACTCACGCATCAAATTATCTACCACACAATTTTTTTTGGAATTTGTCTAGTGTTTGTTTGTTTTTTTCTGACCAGATGCAAATGAGTCTGGGCACAGGAACGCTGCACTCGTATAAAACAACATAGAAATGGACTTTTATTCAACTAGGAACCGGTGAAATTTAAAGGCAATCCCATTTAGTTCGGTAGTGTTAGTTGCAACAATTTTTTAACCTGGAACACTTTATCTCTACACTGTAAGGTCTGCTGGTATCACCATAAAATAAGTAACCCATATAATCCACATTGTGCTCGGTTAATTAAGAGGACGGGGCATCGACCCGTTGGCTGAGCCCCGAGTTCGAGTCCCGACTCGAACGCGCGGTGCTCATGGAGTTTCTCCTATAAAAAATGCTAACGAGGGTTATCCCTTGGTTGGTCTCATTTTTTTGCTCGGTTAAATAAGTGGTCATGCCAAACTTGATCCATACTGAAACGAAACAAAGCATGCACTTTAATTGAACTCATGTTACCACCGCAAAGTACAAGATAAAAGTTAAAAAAAATGAAACAGGTTGGACTTGATCGTCGCAGCAAAAAATAGGCGCTACTGCAGCTGCCCCGTATGTTCAGAACAACCAGCACAGCGGGATCGCTTCATGCCAGCAAGCCAGCCGCTTGTGTACGACAGGTGGCACACAAACTATGGTATCATCCCGGCCGTTATACGGTGCTTCTCAGGCACGAGGGAGTACGTTTATGTAACCCACATCAAGACTGTGAAAGGCAGCCCGAAATGATAAGGTCCCCGCTATTGGGTGTCTGAGGGGTGCATTTCTGGAATATTGATCGAAGGGCGCTAATTTACTACAGTATTCACGAAGAGAAGCGACGAAGAAAATGACTCCATAGGGAAACATGCTTACATTCGCACATATTAGATAATTAAAATGACTCCATAGGGAAGCATGCTTACATTCGTGTGCCATTAACATAAAGATCGCACCATCCAACGCTGATCCCCAAACTGGCCGCTGATTGATATCTCCAATCATGAGCTCCACAAGTGCATCCGGTTGTTCCCCAGCTTTGGAACTGTCGGTGTCACCGGATCCGGACACTTCAAGCTCGTACACTAGTGCCAATGCGGGATCCAAATGGATGGAATGTGTCCTCTCCCTGTGTAGTCGGAGCGCTTACCCTTCTGGTCCCATGAATCTCTTACAAGATGAGATTACTCCATATCTCTATCACAGGATGGGACAGCTGAGTGGATCGTGGGGTAAGAAGGAGGATGGTCAAGCGCTATGGGAAGAGATAAAGGCTTAACATAAAGCAGAGGCCCGTGAGTTGGTTGGAAGTAACCATGCATGTTTATTCACTGGATAGCTGCACAGATGCTCCACGTTTTCCTACTTTTCCCAACACCTCCCAATCCTACTTCTGTGATATATTGACCGTCAGGTTTCACAAACATGCGCTAAGAATAAATAACCTATAATATCTAGCAAGGAGGTGATCCACTGAATACTTCCTCCATTCCACAATGTAGTGCTTCCTCTATCCACGTGCTTCAATTTTGACCGCAAATTTAACTACCACGACCGATTGCGGCGACAACAAAAATTATATTAGTGAATTCGTATTCGAAAGAAGTTTTCAATTATATAATTTTTTCTCCCACCGCAGTTGGTCTTGTTGGTTAAATTTATGGTCAAAGTTGGACCTCGGGAAGCGCGGGCGCACTATATTTTGGAATGGAGGGAGTATTTTATAGGCTTATTACTTCATTTCAACCAAGTTGAATTCTGTCATATTCAATAGCACGCTTCACTTCATTGCCCCTCTCCTCCTGCTTTATATATAAGAGAGAAGCCATAACTTGCAGTGATTATATTCACCAAACTACTGTAGCTGAGTCCGTGATGATTAGTTCAGCATGTGCCTTACCTCCTACAAAATACAGATCACGCCTCCTTCCTCATTGTTAGAGTACATAAACATAATGTATAACAATAGGACAGAAGTTCGTTCAAACTTTATCATGCACACAAGTTGATTGAAAAAGCATTGGCATTAAAATGAACCTTCCATGTGTGACCTCAATGTAGCATCGGAAAACAGTAGCCCGCTCAACATACTCATTTTATAAACCCTCAAAATGCAACTATCTATTGGGTCCTTCTCAAATACAGTTCTGATACTAAACTTGTCAAATTGTTATTAGAGATGGTCCTAAAGAGATGTGTTGGCTGCTTAAAACGAAGTTAATTTGTGTGGTCGCATTCATCGACGCTTCCTACTTTAAGCGCTTGCTAATTTTAGCGCAAAACCATATATACATCACATGTTTTCAATATACTATGTTTCCTTTCCTAACTTACCTGAATTACATTATTTGAAGTGGGACATATTAAAATCAATAAGGAAAATTCACATCAGTGTGTTTGGGCAGTACATTGACATTACTCAGTCAGTGTCTCCCTAAACTTCCTGAGCATGCATAGTAATTTCTTTCCTCGGTTTGCTGAAGTTTGAATTTTCCTGAAGCCGCAAATTTATGAACAATATGTAGTCTACTATTGCATATGTGCTATGAGAGCCTCTTACCGGCTATCCCCTCTGCTTGTCTTGGCTCTCATCTCAGTTTTACTACTATTTAGTCAAGCTTCATAAAATCCATCAGTTGAACATGAAGGAAGAGGAAACTTATTTTCATATACAAGTACCGGACGGATAATTTGACCTATGGTCAAGCAAACACTAAGGAGAATTTTTCTGTACGACGATGTTTAGTTCATCAGTGCACATGCGCAAAAAATATGTACAAATGTAATTAGGGGAGGATGTGTTTGCTTAGCTTAAGTGATAACCGTTAGAATTAATAATTCTTGGTCATGCAAGTCAATCCATGATGAAACCAACCACGTAGAAGTCTCAGTTTATATCATTTGGTTAGGTAGTATTATAATAAAAGAGAGATCTCTAACACTTCAACGTAGACAAAATTCTAAAGGAGAAGTGATATGCATAACATTCTTATTGTATCTGCACTGAGTTTGTTTCCTTTTTTGGACTAAATGTTCAACCTGTGAATACCAGGATCCTACTTTACATAATACCCAAACGGGGAATGAACAGCCTATCCGAGCCGTTTTTGCTCAAATCCTTCTTTACATATTGATTCATCCTTCATTATCTAGTCATCAACCTGTGCCTACCACACGTGCTATTTTTTTCTTTTCATTTTTTCCTCGAATAATGTTTCAAACTTTTGCTGATGTTCGATTATTTTGAAGCACCTTACATAAACTTTAGCAATAAATTTCTAGTTGGAGACCTTTGGTCCAGAAAAAGGAGTCCCTAATTTCTAATTACGATACATTGTTATTTTCTCTTTGTTTTTCCGTTTCATTTTGGAATTGCTCCTTCCAACACCTGTAATAGCATAACTCACATTAGATTTTTGTCAGTGTATTTTTGTATATTTTACTCCCTCCATTCACAAATATAAGATGTTTTGTATATTTCAATGTGGGACTACATAAGAACTAAAATCAGTGAACAAACACACTAAAACATGTCTATATGCATCAAATTCAACTTTTTTAGAACATTTTATAATTGTGAATGGATGGACTAGAAGTTTTTCCTAGACAAAGGGTGGATTTTTATTCACTCTAAATTGAGTATCATGGAGACACAAAAACAATGAGCACCAACATACACACAGAAAAATGACACCGGCAACTAACAAAGTCAAACAAGACCGAAGTTATGCCCTGGTGGAGTAAAAAGAAACAAATATCTGAAGTGATAAAAAAATGATAAAAAACTACACTGGCAACAATATCCTCACCGAACATCTCTTAACATCACTAGCACAACAAAAAAGATTCTTCAACAACAACACCTCGAGAAAGGGAACGACGCTGAAGCGTCGCCATGCTGGATCCAACAATCGAAGGCCAAATCATGAGTTTTCACCCTCAAGAACATGTCCAAACAAATCTGAACAATTCCTTTAACAAGGAAATGACACAAGAAACATCGCCAGTGCCAAATATAACTAATAAAGCCAGACTTCGAGTTTTCACCTAGAGCTCGAGACTATGCTTGAGAAGCACCACCAAATCCAAGTTATCATTTGATGTCTCCACCACTTTCCGTGATCTAACAGCTACATGCATAACACGGTATTGATGTGCGATGCCCCACAAGTGAAGATCGTCCTCGCAGAAGCAGGCAGTCGAGCTACGAGCCTACGTCGAAGGCCGGCCGCCACTAAGAGCTCCGAACTGTGAAGGTCGCCATTGCACATTGCAAATGAGATTTAAGGAGGAATTATAAGACGCCATCAAATCCCAAGTCGTGATGCTACAGTAGTCTCTCACCATCCTCGCCCAAGTGATCACCGCCATTCTCACCAATGGACTCCACGGTCTCAACATCGAAGGTGGACGCCTCCTTTATGTTGATGCACCTTCTTTTGTTTCCCTCCGAGCCTCCAGCTGTCTACACCATCCTAATCAGTTATGATCTCCCCCGTGCCCTCTGGCCCCTCCCGTGTTAACACCTACACACATCATCGACAACTGATGGCGCACGCACAATGTGATCAAGCGCACATATAGCACACCCACGCAGAAAACAGCAAGCCCACGCACGTCGGACAACACAAACACACTCACCCATGGCACATGCACTGGTTCACGCACAACACAACCACACACTTCACATGTCACTCTGAATATTGATTATCACAGACCGCCACTGCAGTGCCTCCCACCCCCTCTCTTGCTCGTTATGCTCCGCATCCTCTTAATGCGACATTTTGAGTTAATAAAGCACTTACTTTATTTGCACTCTTCTTCACAGCACTGCCCCTCCCATTCTGCTTTACAAATATAACACTTACTTCCTTTATTGACATAAAGTGAATGATTCAGTTGTGAAAGAATTTTTCTGAAGAAACCCGAGTAGGTGCACATTTCAAATTGCATGCAATTTTAGGTTCATAATCGTCATGCTTTGTACATAATTTTTTGTGCGGCTTCAAGCTTGTGTCATGTAATTTGGTCCTCTTAATTCGAAATAAAAGTTCTCCACTTACCTAATTAGATATATAAATGCTTTCATACACTATGCATCACCAACGAAAATTTTATGTTAACTTTGAAGGGTGCATAGTAAGTGGTTAAGTAAATGACTCTCAGTTTAAACTACCATCCATAGATTATACTTTCAGTTTTCTTCTTTAATTCATATATATCCTTACAACTGAGTTCAGCTCCGTTGTATCCTTGTGCACTCTTCTTCACATCGATGCCCCTCTAATTCTACTTTATAAGTATAACACTTACTCATGACCACGCGCACCAAACCACTCTACCGAGACTCGATCAACTTGACCACGATTCTTACGAACTACATAGTAGTTATCGTACATATTTTCTCATTAGATGCGGGATGGACTAGGGTGTAATCTAGGCCATACCTTATCGATCTAACTATCCATATCTTTGTTTCACAACAAATCGAGGGCACAATGCTAGCTCAATAGTAAAAAATGAACACTCAAAAGATATCGGATAATGAAATAAGCAAGCAACAATTTAGGTATTTTAATTAGCAATCCACATTTTATAATGATATTAATCACGATAAACTAATAGTTATGTTTTTTGAGCAGGCAAATGAATTAAATATGAAAATAGGTAAGCAAAGGCTATTGATATAAAGAGCAAGCATTAATTAGCGGTCTGATATGATGTGCCTGATTTCTAATGGATTCCACTAGAATTAAAAATCTCATACTTGTCAACGGATCCAATTTGTGTCCGAAGAAAAAAAATCCTACTAAAAAACAGAACTTTCTTCGACAGGCAGAGCTAGATGAAAATACACCAGTGTTCTTTTGGTGAATTTTAGGAAGATAGTTCCAACAAAACCAAAAACCTATATGTATGTAGAAAAATGTGGCAATTGCCATTTATTTTAATGGTATTTATTTCTACGTAAATCATTTTTTATTACAAAGTGGTCAAGTTGAATTAAAGATTCTTTATCTACCAGAATTACGAGCAATTTTAAGTTCAGAATTGCAACACACGCTGCACACATTTTTTATGCAACTTCAAGCTTGTGTTGTGTAATCTGGTCTACTTTATTAGATAGAGAAAAGTTCTCTGTTTATCTGATTAGACATATAAAAATGTATGAAATCATATACATAAATAATGAACATCTAGCTATATCTTGAATTTCAAGAGTACACATGATGGCATATAACCACCAACATTTCAACCTGTCAATTCCATATAGGATGCTCTAGAACTCACATACAAAAGAAATCCACGATTAAAAAATAAAACAAAAAATATTAAGTGACTTCGTGTTAAACCAAAAAAATTGAAACATGTGCTAATTCTATATATGGTTGCAATAATAGTGGTCGGAATTCAGGACCTAAGTAGTGGAGATAACATATAAACAAACAGTGAACAGAGCAACTAGCGATGGGATAGTATCTAGGTGTGCTTATTGCAGGCTTGCAGCAGTATCCCTTCCACCATCCAACCAGCGTCACAACAATCCGGGCACAAAGCTGGAGAGAGGAGCTGCGCTTTGGCATGGATGAGCAGGAGATGGGTGAGAAGATTGGGAAGCATTTATGGGATACAACTGGCCAGATAGAAGTCATGTGAGTAATACCGCTGGCTGGCTTCCGAGTAGAGGGCGCAACTTTTGGCTGTTTTGTATGGTAATTACTTCATGGGATCATTTGGTCTTACTCATGTCATGGACCCAGGGTGTTGCTCGTGCAATTCTAGAGGTTGATTACATAGGAAATTTCTTTTGATTGCCGATGTCAATGCATCCCCATGTCTTCTGCCAGCATCAACAATATGGGAATTGTTTTCCACACATTTCCTAACACCTCCCTATCCTACTTCCCTGACTTACATGACAACCGATTTCTAAAACATGAGCAATTTGTTGGCCTTCTCGAGCTAGATACAAATATTGAATATTGACAACTTTCTTCTTCTATTTCTATAAATCCTTACAACTGAGTTCCATTATGTGGTATCGTGGAGCACTCTTATTTTCGGGATAACCTATTAACCGGAGGCCCAACCCAGAATTGCTATTTTTTGCCTGTTTTAGGGTTCGAAGAAAAGGAATATCAAACGGAGTCCAAACGGAATGACACCTTCGGGACGTGATTTTCTCATCGAATAAACTCAGGAGACTTGGACCCTATGTCAAGGCAAGTAACAGGAGGCCACGAGGTAGGGGGGAGCGCCCTACCCTACCAGGCGCGCCCCACCCTCGTGGGCCCCCTGTTGCTCCACCGACATACTTCTTCCTCATATTATATATATATATATATATATATATATATATATATATATATATAGTATATATATATATATATATATATATATACCACGTACCCCCAAAACGATCAGATACGCGAGCCAAAACCCTAATTCCCACCGCCGTAACTTTCTGTATCCACGAGATCCCAATCTTGGGGCCTATTCCGGAGCTCCGCCGTAGGGGCATCGATCATGGAGGGCTTCTACATCAACACCATAGCCTCTCCGATGAAGTGGTGAGTAGTTTACTTCAGACCTACGGGTCCATAGTTAGGTAGCCTAGATGTCTTATTCTCTCTTTTTGGATCTCAATACAATGTTCTCCCCCTCTCTTGTGGAGATCTATTCGATGTAATCTTCTTTTTGCGGTGTGTTTGTTGAGACCGATGAATTGTGGGTTTATGATCAATTCTATCTATGAATAATACTTGAATCTTATCTGAATTCTTTTATGTATAATTGGTTATCTTTGCAAGTCTCTTCGAATTATCAGTTTGGTTTGGCCTACTAGATTGATCTTTCTTGCAATGGGAGAAGTGCTTAGCTTTTGGGTTCAATCTTGCGGAGTCCATTTCCCGGTGACAGTAAGGACAGCAAGGCACGTATTGTATTGTTGCCATCGAGGATAACAAGATGGGGGTTTTTCTTCATATTGCATGAGTTTATCCTCTACATCATGTCATCTTGCTTAAGGCGTTACTCTATTTTTTACTTAATACTCTAGATGCATGCTGGATAGCGGTCGATGAGTGGAGTAATAGTAGTAGATGCAGGCAGGAGTCGGTCTACTTGTCTCGGACGTGATGCCTATATACATGATCATACCTAGATATTCTCATAACTATGCTCAATTCTGTCAATTGCTCAACAATAATTTGTTCACCCACCGTAGAATACTTATGTTCTCGAGAGAAGCCACTAGTGAAACCTATGGCCCCCGGGTCTATCATTATCATATCAGTCTCCTACTACTTAGTTATTTACTTTGCCTTTTATTTTACTTTGCATCTTTATCATAAAATACCAAAAATATTATCTTATCATATCTATCAGATCTCACTCTCGTAAGTGGCCCTATAGGGATTGACAACCCCTATTTGCATTAGTTGCGAGGATTTATTTGTTTTGTGCAGGTGCGAGGGACTCGCGCGTAGCCTCCTACTGGATTGATATCTTGTTCTCAAAAACTGAGGGAAATACTTACGCTACTTTGCTGCATTATCCCTTCTTCTTCGGGGAAAACGAAACGCAGTGCTAAAAGAGGTAGCGTCGCACCCCTTGTACCTATATATGTGCCTAGTGCACGATCAATGAGAATATCGATGCCACAATCCCTTTTACAGGAGAGACAAAAAATATTAGCCAGCCATCAGTGAGCTTGATCGCACCTAGCCAATCGCCCTGAAGGCTGCTAGTTATTATATATCGCACACGTCGTATATAAGAACGGACATGAGCGTTCATATATGAAACTCTAGAGGAATATGAACAAACAGGTTACGAAAAAAACACGTCTATTGGGCCGGCCCAGTTGCGACCGCAGTCAGCAATTCCGGGATTCAACATGCCATGTCGACAATCCCTGTTTGGAAACTCTCTCAAGGTTCAAAATATACCGGGACCGGATAGTTCGATGTGTTGATTTCCGGGAGTGAAAGTTCAGGGTCGATTTAGATTTCTTCTACAAGTTCAAGGTTTGTTTTCAACTTTTGCTTCTGTGAGTCGTACACGAGCACCTGAACGGGTTGGTCGTCATCTGGGAGATGCACGAGTCTATCAGACAGCAGGCACACGAACCCAATGCTCCAGTTAGGCCGGCACCTGGCGTACCAAGACCTCCGCTGCTCCGCCCCATCCTTGTCGCGCCACATGATACATTCTTGTCAACTCCTTCTGCGACCTTGAACCACAGGAGGCCAACTACATGGTGTCAAGATGGTGCACCAAGACCATTGCCCGATGGTGCCGGCCTTCTTCCTCGACAACAGCGCCTATGGACGGTCTACAACCTTGATGCCGGCGACCTTGCCGAGCTTGGAAATGGGCTCTGCAATTCTGGCAAAGCCTTTTCTCTCGGTTGTGATGTCTAGTGAGGCACAAAAGATCTTTTCTAGGCAGTTATAAATGTTGAAGCTGGCGATGAATTCATATGTGAGTCTAATAAATAAATGCATTTCTATCCACATGTGAGACCAGTAATGAGCTTTCGTTATATTTTCTATCCACATATGGGACCATACAAATAAATAAATAAAGATCTTTTTCTATGTGCTTATAATTGCAATTCAAAATGTTATACACTATTTATCTTGCAAAATACGCACTATGACCGCTTAAGATTATCAACCGAATGATGGATGAGCTTTCGCTATATTTTCTCTGTCTTTTTAATCACGAATCACATAACAGCCACAAGACAATGACATCTGTGGACAATCTCTTAAGCCCCGGGGCATTGTGCTAGTATCTGAATAATTCCGTGACCGATGGAAGAAGGGATAATCATGCCTTGGTGTCCACCACTTGGGGTGTTGGCGCTGGCGCATATGACCATAGGCATCATATGAGAAATTTTGTATTTTTTTGCTACAAATATAAATTTTATGAGGGGTTTTATATTGCACTTTTAACTTGCATGTTGTTCCATGATGCGCTGTGGATGAAATTTAGCGACAGAAGTAATGGTTGATAGCATGCCAATGGTCGCAATGCCACGGTCCACCAACCAGCCAAGATTGCTTCCACACCTGTTGACACTAAGGCTAAGGTGTCCGCCGTCGAGGGCTCTCCGGCGTCCGAAGCTCCCTTTTACCGCTCCATCGCCAGTGCTCTTCAGTACCTCACACTGAAGCATCCGGATATCAAGTATGCTGTCCAGCAGGTGTGTCTCCACATGCATGCCCCTCGTGACACTCATTGGCCTCTGGTGAAACATATTCTCCGGCATATACGTCGCACCACGGCTATGGGTGTCACCCTGACGGCATCACCCGACACCAGCCTCGTCGCCTACTCTGACGCCGACTGGCTGGGTGTCCCGACACTCGGCGCTCCACTTCCGGCTACTACGTCTACCTCAGACCCTCTCTGGTTTCGTGGTCGTCTAAACGACAACCCACGGTCTCACGGTCAAGTGCCAAGGCCGAGTACAGGGCAGTGGCCAATGCCGTCGCGGCGTGCTCCTGGCTATGACAGCTTCTTCAGGCCACGCTTGTCTACTGTGACAACGTCTCCGCGTTCTACTTCGCTGCCAACCCTGTACATCATCGCCGGACGAAGCATATTGAGCTCGACATTGACTTCGTTCGGGAGCATGTCACACATGGTCGTGTTCGAGTTTTGCATGTGCCCACCGATCAGCAGTTCGCCGATGTTATGACGAAGGGTCTACCCACCTCGACTTTCGAGGGCTTTCGGTCCAGTATTTGCGTCACCAGCGATGCTTTGACTGCGCGGGGGGGGGGGGGAGGTGTTGAACATGTGTACACGTATGTAGGACCGGATTTTGTATGTCGTACCTGTAGCTCTCCCTCTATATTTACTTTTATCTTGAGAGACAAGACACCGGTCACATGATACCCTCTACAACGTATCTATGATTTTTGATTGTCCATGCTATATTATCTACTTTTGGACATTATTGGGCTTTATTATCCACTTTTATATTATTTTTGGGACTAACCTATTAACTGGAGGCCCAACCCAGAATTGATGTTTTTCTTGCCTGTTTTAGGGTTTCGAAGAAAAGGAATATCAAATGGAGTCCAAACGGAAATGAAACCTTCGGGAACGTGATTTTTCTCATCGCAATACAACTCAGGAGACTTGGGACCCTACTCAAGGCACGTAACAGGAGGCCACGAGGTAAGGGGGGCGCTCCTCCCTACCAGGTGCCCTCACCCTCGTGGGCCCCTGTTGCTCCACCAACGTACTTCTTCCTCCTATATATATCCACGTACCCCCAACGATCATATATGGAGCCGAAACCCTAATTCACCGCCGTAACTTTCTGTATCCACGAGATCCCATCTTGGGGCCTGTTCCGGAGCCCACCGAAGGGGCATCGATCACGGAGGGCTTCTACATCAACACCATAGCCTCTCCGATGAAGTGTGAGTAGTTTACTTCAGACCTACGGGTCCATAGTTAGTATCTAGATGGCTTCTTCTCTCTTTTTAGATCTCAATACAATGTTCTCCCCCTCTCTTGTGGAGATCTATTCGATGTAATCTTCTTTTTGTGGGTGTGTTTGTTGAGATCGATGAATTGTGGGTTTATGATCAAGTCTATCTATGAATAATATTTAATCTTCTCTGAATTCTTTTATGTATGATTGGTTATCTTTGCAAGTCTCTTCGAATTATCAGTTTGGTTTGGCCTACTAGATTGATCTTCTTGCAATGGGAGAAGTGCTTAGCTTTGGGTTCAATCTTGCGGTGTCCTTTCCCGGTGACAGTAAGGGCAGCAAGGCACATATTGTATTGTTGCCATCGAGGATAATAAGATGGGTTTTCTTCATATTGCATGAGTCTATCCCTGTACATAATGCCATCTTGCTTAAGGCGTTACTCTATTTTTACTTAATACTCTAGATGCATGCTGGATAGCGGTCGATGAGTGCAGTAATAGTAGTCGATGCAGGCAGGAGTCGGTCTACTTGTCTCGGACGTGATGCCTATATACATGATCATACCTAGATATACTCATAACTATGCTCAATTCTGTCAATTGCTCAACAGTAATTTGTTCACCCACCGTAGAATACTTATGCCTCGAGAGAAGCCATTAGTGAAACCTATGGCCCCCGGGTCTATCTTTATCATATCAATCTCCTCCTACTTAGTTATTTCTTTTCCTTTATTTACTTTGCATCTTTATCATAAAAATACAAAAAATAGTATCTTATCATATCTATCAGATCTCACTCTCGTAAGTGGCCCTATAGGGATTGACAACCCCTATTTGCGTTAGTTGCGAGGATTTATTTGTTTTGTGCAGGTGCGAGGGACTCCGCGTAGCCTCCTACTGGATTGATACCTTGGTTCTCAAAAACCGAGGAAATACTTACGCTACTTTGTTGCATCATCCCTTCCTCTTCGAGGAAAACTAATGCAGTGCTAAAAGAGGTAGCAAGAAGGATTTCTGGCGCCGTTGCCGGGGAGGTCTATGCAAAAGTCAACATACCAAGTACCCATCACATACCCTTATCTCCCGCATTACATTATTTGCCATTTGCCTCTCGTTTTCCACTCCCCCACTTCACCCTTGCCGTTTTATTTGCCCTCTCTCTCTATCCTCCCTCTATTAGCCTCTTTTTGCACGCTTGCTTTTTGTTTGCTTGTGTGTTGGTTTGCTTGCTTGTCACGATGCCTCAAGATAATACTAAATTGTGTGACTTCACCAACACCAACAACAATGATTTTATTAGCACTCCGATTGCTCCTCTTACCGATGCTGAATCTTGTGAAATTAATGCTGCTTTGATGAATCTTGTTATGAAAGATCCGTTCTCCGGCCTTCCTAGTGAAGATGTCGCTACCATCTAAATAGCTTCGTTGAATTTGTGTGACATGCAAAACAAGAAAGATGTGGATAATGATATTGTTAAATTGAAGCTATTTCCTTTTTCGCTTAGAGATCGTGCTAAAGCTTGGTTTTTCGTCTTTGCCTAAAAATAGTATTGATTCATGGAACAAGTGCAAAGATGCTTTTATCTCTAAGTATTTTCCTGCTGCTAAGATCATCTCTCTTACAAACGATATTATGAATTTTAAGCAACTTGATCATGAACATGTTGCACAAGCTTGGGAGAGAATGAAATTAATGATACGTAATTGCCCTACTCATGGTTTAAATTTATGGATGAATATACAAAATTTTATGCCGGATTGAATTTTGCTTCTAGAAATCTTTTAGATTCGGCCATGGGAGGCACTTTATGGAAAACACTTTAGGAGAAGCTACTAAACTCCTAGATAATATTATGGTTAATTATTCTCAATGGCATACTGAAAGATCTACTAATAAAAAGGTGCATGCGATAGAAGAAATTAATGTTTTGAGTGGAAAGATGGATGAACTTATGAAATTATTTGCTAATAAGAGTGTTTCTTCTGATCCTAATGATATGCCCTTGTCTACTTTGATTGAGAATAATAATGAATCTATGGATGTGAATTTTGTTGGTAGGAACAATTTTGGTAATACGCTTATAGAGGAAATTTCAACCCTAGGCCTTATCCTAGTAATCCCACTAATAATTATGGTAATTCCTACAAAATTCTTATGGAAATTATAATAAGATGCCCTCTGATTTTGAATATAATATTAAAGAATTTATTACTTCGCAAAAGAATTTTAATGCTATGATTGAAGAAAAATTGCTTAAGATTGATGATTTGGCTAGGAACATTGATAGAATTTCTCTTGATGTTGATTATTTGAAACTTAGATCTATTCCACCTAAGCATGATATCAATTAGTCTCTCAAAGCCATGAGAATTTCCATTTATGAGTGCAAAGAAAGAACCGCTAGGATGCGTGCTAAGAAAGATGCCTTTATAAAAGCGTGTTCTTCTAGTTCCTATGAAAATAATGATAAAGATCTAAAAGTTATTGATGTGTCCCCTATTAAATCTTTGTTTTGCAATATGAATCTTGATAATGATGGGACTGAATATGATCCACCTTTACCTAGAATGTGTTCCAAGAATTCAAAATTTGTTGATCTTGATGCTAAATTTGATAAAAGTGGGATTGAAGGAATTAAAACCCTAGATGTTGCTAAACCCACTATTATGGATTTCAAGGAATTTAACTATGAAAATTTCTCTTTGATTGATTGTATTTCCTTGTTGCAATCCGTGCTAAATTCTCCTCTCGCTTATAGTCAAAATAAAGCGTTTACTAAACATATCGTTGATGCCTTGATGCAATCTTATGAAGAAAAACTTGAATTGGAAGTTTCTATCCCTAGAAAACTTTATGTTGAGTGGGAACCAACTATTAAAATTAAAATTGAAGATCATGAATGCTATGCTTTATGTGATCTGGGTGCTAGTGTTTCCACGATTCCAAAGACTTTGTGTGATTTGTTAGGTTTCCGTGATTTTGGTGATTGCTCTCTAAACTTGCACCTTGCGGATTCCACTATTAAGAAACCTATGGGAAGAATTAATGATGTTATTATTGTTGCAAATAGGAATTATGTGCCCGTAGATTTTATCGTTCTTGAGATAGATTGCAATCCTTCATGTCCTATTATTCTTGGTAGACCTTTCCTTAGAACGATTGGTGCAATTATTGATATGAAGGAAGGAAATATTAGATTCCAATTTCCATTAAGGAAAGGCATGGAACACTTTCCTAGAATGAAAATTAAATTACCTTATGAATCTATTATGAGAGCCACTTATGGATTGCCTACCAAAGATGGCAATACCTAGATCTATTCTTGCTTGTTATGCCTAGCTAGGGGCGTTAACTGATAGCGCTTGTTGGGAGGCAACCCAATTTTATGTTTATTCCTTGATTTTTGCTCCTGTTTATTAATAAATAAATTATCTATCCTCTGTTTTGGTTGTGTTTTTTGTGTTTAATTAGTGTTTGTGCCAAGTAGAACCGTTGGGAAGACTTGGGAAAGTCTTGTTGAACTTGCTGTAAAAAACAGAAGCTTTAGCGCTCACGAGAACTGCTGTCATTTTTATGTGGAAGTTCTATTTAGTTAATTATTTTTGCAGATGATTAATAGATAAATTCCTCACGTCCAGCAATTTATTTTAGAATTTTTGGGGTTCCAGATCTTGCGCTAGATACAGATTACTACAGACTGTTCTGTTTTGACAGATTCTGTTTTTCATGTGTTGTTTTGGTTATTTTGATGAATCTATGGCTGGTAAATTAGTTTATAAACCATAGATAAGCTGGAATACAGTAGGTATAACACCCATATAAAGAAATAATGAGTTCATTACAGTACCTTGAAGTATCTTTTATTCTCTTTCGCTAACAGAGCTCACGAGATTTTCTACTTGAAGTTTTGTGTTGTGAAGTTTTCAAGTTTTGGGTAAAGATTTGATGGATTATGGAACAAGGATTGGAAAGATCCTAAGGTTGGGGATGCCCATGGCACCCCCAAGATAATCTAAGGACACCTAAAAGCCAAAGCTTGCGGATGCCCCGGAAGGCACCCCCTCTTTCGTCTACTTCTATCGGTAACTTTACTTGGAGCTATATTTTAATTTACCACATGATATGTGTTTTGCTTGGAGCGTCTTGTATGATTTGAGTCTTTGCTTGTTAGTTCACCACAATCATCCTTGCTGTACACACCTTTTGAGAGAGCCATATATGATTTGGAATTTGTTAGAATACTCTATATGCTTCGCTTATATCTTTGAAGTTATATATTTTTGCTTTATTGCTTCACTTATATCTTTTAGAGCACGGTGGTGGATTTGTTTTATAGAAACTAGTGATCTCTAATGCTTCACTTAGATTATTTTGAGAGTCTTAATAGCATGGTAATTTGCTTAAAATCCTAATATGCTTGGTATGCAAGATTAATAATAAAACTCTCTTACGAGTGTGTTGAATACTATGATAAGTTTGATACTTGATAATTGTTTTGAGATGTGGAGATGGTGATATTAAAGTCATGCTAGTTGAGTAGTTGTGAATTTGAGAAATACTTGTGTTGAAGCTTGCGATTCCCGTAGCATGCACGTATGGTGAACCGTTATGTGATGAAGTCGGAGCATTATTTATTTATTGATTTTCTTCCGTATGAGTGGCGGTCGGGGACGGGTGATGGTCTTTTCCTACCAATCTATTCCCCTAGGAGCATGCGCGTAATACTTTGCTTTGATAACTTGTAGATTTTTGCAATAAGTATATGAGTTCTTTATGACTAATGTTGAGTCCATAGATTATACGCACTCTCACCCTTCCACCTTTGCTAGCCTCTCTAATACCACGCACCTTTTCGCCGGTATCATACACCCACCATATACCTTCCTCAAAACAGCCACCATACCTACCTATTATGGCATTTCCATAGCCATTCCGAGATATATTGCCATGCAACTTTCCACCGTTCCGTTTATGACACACTCCATCATTGTCATATTGCTTAGCATGATCATGTAGTTGACATAGTATTTGTGGCAAAGCCACCGTTCATAATTCTTTCATACTTGTCACTCATGAGTCATTGCATCTCCCGGTACACTGCCAGAGGCATTCATATAGAGTCATATTTTGTTCCAAGTATCGAGTTGTAATTGTTGAGTTGTAAGAAAAATAAAAGTGTGGTGATCATCATTATTAGAGCATTGTCCCAGTGAGGAAAGGATGATGGAGACTATGATTCCCCCACAAGTCGGGATGAGACTCCGGACGAAAAATAAATAAAAGAGGCCAAAGAAGCCCAAATAAAAAGAAAGAAAAGAGGCCATGAAAAAAAGAGAAAAGGCACAAATAAAAAAATGAGAGAAAAAGAGAGAAGGGACAATGTTACTATCCTTTTACCACACTTGTGCTTCAAAGTAGCACCATGATCTTCATAGTAGAGAGTCTCTCATGTTATCACTTTCATATACTAGTGGGAATCTTTCATTATAGAACTTGGCTTGTATATTCCAATGATGGGCTTCCTCAAATTACCCTAGGTCTTCATGAGCAAGCAAGTTGGATGCACACGCACTTAGTTTCTTTTTGAGCTTTCATATACTTATAGCTCTAGTGCATCTGTTGCATGGCAATCCCTACTCACTCACATTGATATGTATTGATGGGCATCTCCATAGCCCGTTGATATGCCTAGTTGATGTGAGACTATCTTCTCCCTTTTTGTCTTCTCCACAACCACCACTCTATTCCACCTATAGTGCTATATCCATGGCTCACACTCATGTATTGCGTGAAGATTGAAAAAGTTTTGAGAATGTCAAAAGTATGAAACAATTGCTAGGCTTGTCATCGGGGTTGTGCATGATTTAAATATTTTGTATGGTGAAGATAGAGCATAGCCAGACTATATGATTTTGTAGGGATAACTTTCTTTAGCCATGTTATTTTGAGAAGACATAATTGCTTTGTTAGTATGCTTGAAGTATTATTATTTTCTATGTCAATATGAACTTTTGTCTTGAATCTTTTGGATCTGAATATTCATACCACAATTAAGAAGAATTACATTAAAATTATGCCAAGTTGCACTCCGCATCAAAACTTCTGTTTTTATCATTTACCTACTCGAGGACGAGCAGGAATTAAGCTTGGGGATGCTTGATACGTCTCCAACGTATCTATAATTTTTGATTGCTCCATGCTATATTATGTACTGTTTTCGACATTATTGGGCTTTATTATCCACTTTTATATTATTTTCGGGACTAACCTATTAACCGGAGGCCCAGCCCTAGAATTGCTGTTTTTTTGCCTGTTTTAGGGTTTCGAAGAAAAGGAATATCAAACGGAGTCCAAACGGAATGACACCTTCGGGAACGTGATTTTCTCATCGAATAAACTCAGGAGACTTGGACCCTACGTCAAGGCAAGTAACAGGAGGCCACGAGGTAGGGGGGAGCGCCCTACCATACCAGGTGCGCCCCCACCCTCGTGGGCCCCCTGTTGCTCCACCGACATACTTCTTCCTCCTATATATATATATATATATATATATATATATATATATCCACGTACCCCCAAACGATCAGATACGGAGCCAAAGCCCTAATTCCACCGCCGTAACTTTCTGTATCCACGAGATCCCATCTTGGGGCCTATTCCGGAGCTCCGCCGTAGGGGGCATCGATCTCGGAGGGCTTCTACATCAACACCATAGCCTCTCCGATGAAGTGTGAGTAGTTTACTTCAGACCTACGGGTCCATAGTTAGTAGCTAGATGTCTTCTTCTCTCTTTTTGGATCTCAATACAATGTTCTCCCCCTCTCTTGTGGAGATCTATTCGATGTAATCTTCTTTTTGCGGTGTGTTTGTTGAGACCGATGAATTGTGGGTTTATGATCAATTCTATCTATGAATAATATTTGAATCTTATCTGAATTCTTTTATGTATGATTGGTTATCTTTGCAAGTCTCTTCGAATTATCAGTTTGGTTTGGCCTACTAGATTGATCTTTCTTGCAATGGGAGAAGTGCTTAGCTTTGGGTTCAATCTTGCGGTGTCCTTTCCCGGTGACAGTAAGGGAAGCAAGGCACGTATTGTATTGTTGCCATCGAGGATAACAAGATGGGGTTTTCTTCATATTGCATGAGTTTATCCCTCTACATCATGTCACCTTGCTTAAGGCATTACTCTATTTTTTACTTAATACTCTAGATGCATGCTGGATAGCGGTTGATGAGTGGAGTAATAGTAGTAGATGCAGGCAGGAGTCGGTCTACTTGTCTCGGACGTGATGCCTATATACATGATCATACCTAGATATTCTCATAACTTTGCTCAATTCTGTCAATTGCTCAAAAATAATTTGTTCACCCATCGTAGAATACTTATGTTCTCGAGAGAAGCCACTAGTGAAACCTATGGCCCCCGGGTCTATCATTATCATATCAATCTCTTACTACTTAGTTATTTACTTTGCCTTTATTTTACTTTGCATCTTTATCATAAAAATACCAAAAATATTATCTTATCATATCTATCAGATCTCACTCTCGTAAAGTGGCCCTATAGGGATTGACAACCCCTATTTGCATTGGTTGCGAGGATTTATTTGTTTTGTGCAGGTGCGAGGGACTCGCGCGTAGCCTCCTACTGCATTGATACCTTGGTTCTCAAAAACTGAGGGAAATACTTACGCTACTTTGCTGCATTATCCCTTCTTCTTCGGGGAAAACGAACGCAGTGCTAAAAGAGGTAGCGTCGCACCCCTTGTACCTATATATCTGCCTAGTGCACGATCAATGAGAATATCGATGCAGACAATCCCTTTTACAGGAGAGACAAAAAATATTAGCAGCCATCAGTGAGCTTGATCGCAACTAGCCAATCGCCCTGAAGGCTGCTAGTTATTATATATCGCACGTCGTATATAAGAACGGACATGAGCGTTCATATATGAAACTCTAGAGGAATATGACAAACAGGTTACGAAAAAAACACGTCTATTGGGCCGGCCCAGTTGCGACCGCAGTAAGCAATTCCGGGATTCAACATGCCATGTCGACAATCCCTGTTTGGAAACTCTCTCAAGGTTCAAAATATACCGGGACCGGATAGTTCGATGTGTTGATTTCCGGGAGTGAAAGTTCATGGTCGATTTAGATTTCTTCTACAAGTTCAAGGTTTGTTTTCAACTTTTGCTTCTGTGAGTCGTACACGAGCACCTGAATGGGTTGGTCGTCATCTGGGAGATGCACGAGTCTATCAGACAGCAGGCACACGAACCCAATGCTCCAGTTAGGCCGGCACCTGGCGTACCAAGACCTCCGCTGCTCCGCCCCATCCTTGTCGCGCCACATGATACATTCTTGTCAACTCCTTCTGCGACCTTGAACCACAGGAGGCCAACTACATGGTGTCAAGATGGTGCACCAAGACCATTGCCCGATGGTGCCGGCCTTCTTCCTCGACAACAGCGCCTATGGACGGTCTACAACCTTGATGCCGGCGACCTTGCCGAGCTTGGAAATGGGCTCTGCAATTCTGGCAAAGCCTTTTCTCTCGGTTGTGATGTCTAGTGAGGCACAAAAGATCTTTTCTAGGCAGTTATAAATGTTGTAGCTGGCGATGAATTCATATGTGAGTCTAATAAATAAATGCATTTCTATCCACATGTGAGACCAGTAATGAGCTTTCGTTATATTTTCTATCCACATATGGGACCATACAAATAAATAAATAAAGATCTTTTTCTATGTGCTTATAATTGCAATTCAAAATGTTATACACTATTTATCTTGCAAAATACGCACTATGACCGCTTAAGATTATCCAACGAATGATGGATGAGCTTTCGCTATATTTTCTCTGTCTTTTTAATCACGAATCACATAACAGCCACAAGACAATGACATCTGTGGACAATCTCTTAAGCCCCGGGGCATTGTGCTAGTATCTGAATAATTCCGTGACCGATGGAAGAAGGGACAATCATGCCTTGGTGTCCACCACTTGGGGTGTTGGCGCTGGCGCATATGACCATAGGCATCATATGAGAGATTTTGTATTTTTTTGCTACAAATATAAATTTTATGAGGGGTTTTATATTGCACTTTTAACTTGCATGTTGTTCCATGATGCGCTGTGGATGAAATTTAGCGACAGAAGTAATGGTTGATAGCATGCCAATGGTCGCAATGCCACGGTCCACCAACCAGCCAATCACATCAATGTCTGTGGAGAGCGCATGTGAGATCAACATGCGGATGTGGCCCATGCATTGAGGAGGGGGGGGGGTGGAGAGCTGCATCTTGATGTTGATATATGAGGAGAAAAAAAATGAGAAGTGTCGTACAAATGTTGCAAAGTGGATGAAGAAGGCAAATGTGGCAATGCATGAAGGAGGGAGTTCAGATACGAAAAGGTTGCATCCAAGTATTTATGGAGTTCAATTTAGATCCAGTTATCCAGGATTGTTTGTAGTGAAACTGTTTAATTCATCAATGATTGGCTGATTCAACGTACATGTGTTGATAGAGGAGTATTCTTCCTCTTTACTATAGAATAGAATCTCATCAGAAGTCGGGTACGAAGTTAAAGCTCCTTGTATAGGTCGCCTTTATAAGAATCGGGTTTATGGCGATAGCTGAATTGACTATAACTCATACTCCTGTTGATCTATGGTCGTGGAGAGTTAGGATTTTATCTTGTTGTGTAAGATGTAGAGAACACGCTCATACAGTAACTTGACATGAGATAATACACTAAAAAATATCACGGTTGAGAAATACATAGTGCACCAATGACAAAATTTCTTTTCCCCAACATATACTCCATTTATTCCCTTTTGTAAGATTTAGTAACACTCGGGCGTTGTCCAATGACACATTCCTATAAATACCAAATGACACTATATAAAAACCATATATACGAAAATAACCTTTTGAGTTTACTCTTAACATAGTCAAATGTTTTAGACATTTGAAAGCTTCATGGAATATATATCATAATTCTTAATCCAATTTTCTCATACAATATATCATACATAGTATTACTTTACAAAGTATAGCAATGTATGTACATAAGATACATCTTCGTACACAATTTACGGGCACATATGAACTATACATAGGATATGGGGACCTTAGTTGTTTGAGAACTGTGCATATGCATGATTAGGTCGCATTTGGCTATCTTCCTATTTTGTTGGGTAAGAAGGCTCCATGGCAAGACCACACATGCCCTTCTTGTCTGCAATGTCTTTCTCCATTCTCAAGTACCCATCTTCGCCCCAAGTTGTGCCCCATGAATTCTTCATCAACCAATAGCTCGTGCCATCACTAGTCTTTCCATATCCAATGGCTGCAATTCCATGGTCCAAGTCAGTGCCGCAGGACCCAGTCATCACCCCACCAGAGTAGAATTGGAACGTCATGTCTCCTCCGTCCACAGCTACAGACACTGGTTGGTTTGCCACCGCCTTCATAAGGGCACCCTCGTTATTGGCAGGCACATCCTCAAAGCCGGTGATGGTTGCGACACTGTTGGATCCAGCCTTGCACTTGCCGTCAGCTGCAGTATATGGGTAGCTTGACTCCATAGTAAGGCCTCCATTCTTGATAATGAATTTGAAGGCATCATCCATGAGTCCTCCCTCGCAGCCTTGATCTTGACCATGAACATCACAGTCAACCAACTCTTGCTCCGACAGTGAGATCAACTTCCCGGTTTTCAGTTTTACAATGCCCTCTGTCGCGGCAACAGCAGAAAATGCCCAACAACAGCCTAGAAATAATTTTGTTGTTATAGTGTTATCCAACAAAATATTAACACATATATGCCGTGCATCACAATGTTTTTTTACTTACCACACTGGCCTTGATCCTTGACAGGAGTGACGGCTCCCTTGGCCCTCCAGTCCATCGTTGCTGGAAGGGCATCCAAACTCAAATTCTCATACCTGAATCCAGAAGAAAGAACTCTCATGGAGTTTGCTTTGAATCCCTTGTTTGTGTTGGTTGTCTTGAACTCATCATTTGTGATATCAGCAAATTGGTTGACGCCAAGCCAGAACTTGTGATTCTGGGCATTGAATGTTTCAATGAACTCGACGTTGCCTTTGAAAACCTCGAACCGACGTGCCTTCTCAGTGGTGTCCTTGTACACACGGCCATACTGAGCCATCCAGTTCTCATGCTTCGCCACCATCAACAAGTCATCATTCAGCTCACGAGCTGCAATGACTGTACCACAGAGGCAGATGCAACCGAGGATGGCAAGAAGCAAAGCCTTGTGGATGGCCATCTTCGGTTAGGTACCGAACTGCAATGACAGTACTGCAGCGGCAGAGGCAACCTAGGATGGCAAGTGTCTGTACTTTGGTCTGGTTTGTTGGATGGCACTTGGTGGTATATATAGTGTCAAGTACGTATTAAAAATAGGAGACTGAGAGATACGGTGTTTGTACGAAGTTATTTTGTGGAAAAGGGCTTGTGCGTTGCCGTGGATTATGGTGGCCGGCTAGTGGTATAAAAATGACGCGCACATCTGATTGGCCGGCCACATTGTATAAAAATGATACGGCAGAACAAAGAAGTACGCTTGGTGTACATCTGATAGCGACTCCTGCTTGTTTATGTCGGGGTGTACATCTGACTGACAGTGATCCCTGCTTGAGAGATTTATTGAAAGAAAGAAGAACCGTGTCCATGAAAATAAATATTCAGAAGAGTACCGTGGACGTGACACCAGTTTGTACAAAAGAATCAAGTAACTGCTTTGATACGTACCGTGAACCCGCCCTGACAAAAAAATCAAAACAAATACTTGAAAAATTCAAAAAATTCCAATTTTTGTGTGTAGAAGATAATTTGATGCGTGAGGTTCGCATCAATTTTCAAATCATTTGGACATCTGAGCAGCTGTCGGCAAAAAAGACAAATTCAGGGTCTGTAAAAATCTTTACTGTTCACACACTGTTCCGACCCGATTTGTCTTTTTTTCTGAGAGTTCCTCAGATGTTCAAATGATTTAAAAATTGGAGCGAAACTCACGCATCAAATTATCTACCACACAATTTTTTTTGGAATTTGTCTAGTGTTTGTTTGTTTTTTTCTGACCAGATGCAAATGAGTCTGGGCACAGGAACGCTGCACTCGTATAAAACAACATAGAAATGGACTTTTATTCAACTAGGAACCGGTGAAATTTAAAGGCAATCCCATTTAGTTCGGTAGTGTTAGTTGCAACAATTTTTTAACCTGGAACACTTTATCTCTACACTGTAAGGTCTGCTGGTATCACCATAAAATAAGTAACCCATATAATCCACATTGTGCTCGGTTAATTAAGAGGACGGGGCATCGACCCGTTGGCTGAGCCCCGAGTTCGAGTCCCGACTCGAACGCGCGGTGCTCATGGAGTTTCTCCTATAAAAAAATGCTAACGAGGGTTATCCCTTGGTTGGTCTCATTTTTTTGCTCGGTTAAATAAGTGGTCATGCCAAACTTGATCCATACTGAAACGAAACAAAGCATGCACTTTAATTGAACTCATGTTACCACCGCAAAGTACAAGATAAAAGTTAAAAAAAATGAAACAGGTTGGACTTGATCGTCGCAGCAAAAAATAGGCGCTACTGCAGCTGCCCCGTATGTTCAGAACAACCAGCACAGCGGGATCGCTTCATGCCAGCAAGCCAGCTGCTTGTGTACGACAGGTGGCACACAAACTATGGTATCATCCCGGCCGTTATACGGTGCTTCTCAGGCACGAGGGAGTACGTTTATGTAACCCACATCAAGACTGTGAAAGGCAGCCCGAAATGATAAGGTCCCCGCTATTGGGTGTCTGAGGGGTGCATTTCTGGAATATTGATCGAAGGGCGCTAATTTACTACAGTATTCACGAAGAGAAGCGACGAAGAAAATGACTCCATAGGGAAACATGCTTACATTCGCACATATTAGATAATTAAAATGACTCCATAGGGAAGCATGCTTACATTCGTGTGTCCATTAACATAAAGATCGCACCATCCAACGCTGATCCCCAAACTGGCCGCTGATTGATATCTCCAATCATGAGCTCCACAAGTGCATCCGGTTGTTCCCCAGCTTTGGAACTGTCGGTGTCACCGGATCCAGACACTTCAAGCTCGTACACTAGTGCCAATGCGGGATCCAAATGGATGGAATGTGTCCTCTCCCTGTGTAGTCGGAGCGCTTACCCTTCTGGTCCCATGAATCTCTTACAAGATGAGATTACTCCATATCTCTATCACAGGATGGGACAGCTGAGTGGATCGTGGGGTAAGAAGGAGGATGGTCAAGCGCTATGGGAAGAGATAAAGGCTTAACATAAAGCAGAGGCCCGTGAGTTGGTTGGAAGTAACCATGCATGTTTATTCACTGGATAGCTGCACAGATGCTCCACGTTTTCCTACTTTTCCCAACACCTCCCAATCCTACTTCTGTGATATATTGACCGTCAGGTTTCACAAACATGCGCTAAGATAAATAACCTATAATATCTAGCAAGGAGGTGATCCACTGAATACTTCCTCCATTCCACAATGTAGTGCTTCCTCTATCCACGTGCTTCAATTTTGACCGCAAATTTAACTACCACGACCGATTGCGGCGACAACAAAAATTATATTAGTGAATTCGTATTCGAAAGAAGTTTTCAATTATATAATTTTTTCTCCCACCGCAGTTGGTCTTGTTGGTTAAATTTATGGTCAAAGTTGGACCTCGGGAAGCGCGGGCGCACTATATTTTGGAATGGAGGGAGTATTTTATAGGCTTATTACTTCATTTCAACCAAGTTGAATTCTGTCATATTCAATAGCACGCTTCACTTCATTGCCCCTCTCCTCCTGCTTTATATATAAGAGAGAAGCCATAACTTGCAGTGATTATATTCACCAAACTACTGTAGCTGAGTCCGTGATGATTAGTTCAGCATGTGCCTTACCTCCTACAAAATACAGATCACGCCTCCTTCCTCATTGTTAGAGTACATAAACATAATGTATAACAATAGGACAGAAGTTCGTTCAAACTTTATCATGCACACAAGTTGATTGAAAAAGCATTGGCATTAAAATGAACCTTCCATGTGTGACCTCAATGTAGCATCGGAAAACAGTAGCCCGCTCAACATACTCATTTTATAAACCCTCAAAATGCAACTATCTATTGGGTCCTTCTCAAATACAGTTCTGATACTAAACTTGTCAAATTGTTATTAGAGATGGTCCTAAAGAGATGTGTTGGCTGCTTAAAACGAAGTTAATTTGTGTGGTCGCATTCATCGACGCTTCCTACTTTAAGCGCTTGCTAATTTTAGCGCAAAACCATATATACATCACATGTTTTCAATATACTATGTTTCCTTTCCTAACTTACCTGAATTACATTATTTGAAGTGGGACATATTAAAATCAATAAGGAAAATTCACATCAGTGTGTTTGGGCAGTACATTGACATTACTCAGTCAGTGTCTCCCTAAACTTCCTGAGCATGCATAGTGATTTCTTTCCTCGGTTTGCTGAAGTTTGAATTTTCCTGAAGCCGCAAATTTATGAACAATATGTAGTCTACTATTGCATATGTGCTATGAGAGCCTCTTACCGGCTATCCCCTCTGCTTGTCTTGGCTCTCATCTCAGTTTTACTACTATTTAGTCAAGCTTCATAAAATCCATCAGTTGAACATGAAGGAAGAGGAAACTTATTTTCATATACAAGTACCGGACGGATAATTTGACCTATGGTCAAGCAAACACTAAGGAGAATTTTTCTGTACGACGATGTTTAGTTCATCAGTGCACATGCGCAAAAAATATGTACAAATGTAATTAGGGGAGGATGTGTTTGCTTAGCTTAAGTGATAACCGTTAGAATTAATAATTCTTGGTCATGCAAGTCAATCCATGATGAAACCAACCACGTAGAAGTCTCAGTTTATATCATTTGGTTAGGTAGTATTATAATAAAAGAGAGATCTCTAACACTTCAACGTAGACAAAATTCTAAAGGAGAAGTGATATGCATAACATTCTTATTGTATCTGCACTGAGTTTGTTTCCTTTTTTGGACTAATGTTCAACCTGTGAATACCAGGATCCTACTTTACATAATACCCAAACGGGGAATGAACAGCCTATCCGAGCCGTTTTTGCTCAAATCCTTCTTTACATATTGATTCATCCTTCATTATCTAGTCATCAACCTGTGCCTACCACACGTGCTATTTTTTTCTTTTCATTTTTTCCTCGAATAATGTTTCAACTTTTGCTGATGTTCGATTATTTTTGAAGCACCTTACATAAACTTTAGCAATAAATTTCTAGTTGGAGACCTTTGGTCCAGAAAAAGGAGTCCCTAATTTCTAATTACGATACATTGTTATTTTCTCTTTGTTTTTCTGTTTCATTTTGGAATTGCTCCTTCAACACCTGTAATAGCATAACTCACATTAGATTTTTGTCAGTGTATTTTTGTATATTTTACTCCCTCCGTTCACAAATATAAGATGTTTTGTATATTTCAATGTGGGACTACATAAGAACTAAAATCAGTGAACAAACACACTAAAACATGTCTATATGCATCAAATTCAACTTTTTTAGAACATTTTATAATTGTGAATGGATGGACTAGAAGTTTTTCCTAGACAAAGGGTGGATTTTTATTCACTCTAAATTGAGTATCATGGAGACACAAAAACAATGAGCACCAACATACACACAGAAAAATGACACCGGCAACTAACAAAGTCAAACAGACCGAAGTTATGCCCTGGTGGAGTAAAAAGAAACAAATATCTGAAGTGATAAAAAATGATAAAAAACTACACTGGCAACAATATCCTCACCGAACATCTCTTAACATCACTAGCACAACAAAAAAGATCTTCAAAACAACACCTCGAGAAAGGGACGCGCTGAAGCGTCGCCATGCTGGATCCAACAATCGAAGGCCAAATCATGAGTTTTCACCCTCAAGAACATGTCCAAACAAATCTGAACAATTCCTTTAACAAGGAAATGACACAAGAAACATCGCCAGTGCCAATATAACTAATAAAGCCAGACTTCGAGTTTCACCTAGAGCTCGAGACTATGCTTGAGAAGCACCACCAAATCCAAGTTATCATTTGATGTCTCCACCACTTTCCGTGATCCTAACAGCTACATGCATAACACGGTATTGATGTGCGATGCCCCACAAGTGGAAGATCGCCTCGCCAGAAGCAGGCAGTCGAGCTACGAGCCTACGTCGAAGGCCGGCCGCCACTAAGAGCTCCGAACTGTGAAGGTCGCCATTGCACATTGCAAATGAGATTTAAGGAGGAATTATAAGACGCCATCAAATCCCAAGTCGTGATGCTACAGTAGTCTCTCACCATCCTCGCCCAAGTGATCACCGCCATTCTCACCAATGGACTCCACGGTCTCAACATCGAAGGTGGACGCCTCCTTTATGTTGATGCACCTTCTTTTGTTTCCCTCCGAGCCTCCAGCTGTCTACACCATCCTAATCAGTTATGATCTCCCCCGTGCCCTCTGGCCCCTCCCGTGTTAACACCTACACACATCATCGACAACTGATGGCGCACGCACAATGTGATCAAGCGCACATATAGCACACCCACGCAGAAAACAGCAAGCCCACGCACGTCGGACAACACAACACACTCACCCATGGCACATGCACTGGTTCACGCACAACACAACCACACACTTCACATGTCACTCTGAATATTGATTATCACAGACCGCCACTGCAGTGCCTCCCACCCCCTCTCTTGCTCGTTATGCTCCGCATCCTCTTAATGCGACATTTTGAGTTAATAAAGCACTTACTTTATTTGCACTCTTCTTCACAGCACTGCCCCTCCCATTCTGCTTTACAAATATAACACTTACTTCCTTATTGACATAAAGTGAATGATTCAGTTGTGAAAGAATTTTTCTGAAGAAACCCGAGTAGGTGCACATTTCAAATTGCATGCAATTTTAGGTTCATAATCGTCATGCTTTGTACATAATTTTTTGTGCGGCTTCAAGCTTGTGTCATGTAATTTGGTCCTCTTAATTCGAAATAAAAAGTTCTCCACTTACCTAATTAGATATATAAATGCTTTCATACACTATGCATCACCAACGAAAATTTTATGTTAACTTTGAAGGGTGCATAGTAAGTGGTTAAGTAAATGACTCTCAGTTTTAAACTACCATCCATAGATTATACTTTCAGTTTTCTTCTTTAATTCATATATATCCTTACAACTGAGTTCAGCTCCGTTGTATCCTTGTGCACTCTTCTTCACATCGATGCCCCTCTAATTCTACTTTATAAGTATAACACTTACTCGTGACCACGCGCACCAAACCACTCTACCGAGACTCGATCAACTTGACCACGATTCTTACGAACTACATAGTAGTTATCGTACATATTTTCTCATTAGATGCGGATGTAATGTGGACTAGTAATCTAGGCCATACCTTATCGATCTAACTATCCATATCTTTGTTTCACAACAAATCGAGGGCACAATGCTATCTCAATAGTAAAAAAATGAACACTTCCAAAAAGATATCGGATAATGAAATAAGCAAGCAACAATTTAGGTATTTTAATTAGCAATCCACATTTTATAATGATATTAATCACGATAAACTAATAGTTATGTTTTTGAGCAGGCAAATGAATTAAATATGAAAATAGGTAAGCAAAGGCTATTGATATAAAGAGCAAGCAATTATTAGCGGTCTGATATGATGTGCCTGATTTCTAATGGATTCCACTAGAATTAAAAATCTCATACTTGTCAAGGATCCAAATTTGTGTCGAAGAAAAAAAATCCTACTAAAAAACAGAACTTTCCTTCGACAGGGCAGAGCTTGATGAAAATACACCAGTGTTCTTTTGGTCAATTTTAGGAAGATAGTTCCAACAAAACCAAAAACCTATATGTATGTAGAAAAAATGTGGCAATTGCCATTTATTTTAATGGTATTTATTTCTACGTAAATCATTTTTTATTACAAAGTGGTCAAGTTGAATTAAAGATTCTTTATCTACCAGAATTACGAGCAATTTTAAGTTCAGAATTGCAACACACGCTGCACACATTTTTTATGCAACTTCAAGCTTGTGTTGTGTAATCTGGTCTACTTTATTAGATAGAGAAAGTTCTCTGTTTTATCTGATTAGACATATAAAAATGTATGAAATCATATACATAAATAATGAACATCTAGCTATATCTTGAATTTCAAGAGTACACATGATGGCATATAACCACCAACATTTCAACCTGTCAATTCCATATAGGATGCTCTAGAACTCACATACAAAAGAAATCCACGATTAAAAAATAAAACAAAAAATAATTAAAGTGACTTCCTGTTAAACCAAAAAAATTGAAACATGTGCTAATTCTATATATGGTTGCAATAATAGTGGTCGGAATTCAGGACCTAAGTAGTGGAGATAACATATAAACAAACAGTGAACAGAGCAACTAGCGATGGGATAGTATCTAGGTGTGCTTATTGCAGGCTTGCAGCAGTATCCCTTCCACCATCCAACCAGCGTCACAACAATCCGGGCACAAAGCTGGAGAGAGGAGCTGCGCTTTGGCATGGATGAGCAGGAGATGGGTGAGAAGATTGGGAAGCATTTATGGGATACAACTGGCCAGATAGAAGTCATGTGAGTAATACCGCTGGCTGGCTTCCAAGTAGAGGGCGCAACTTTTGGCTGTTTTGTATGGTAATTTCTTCATGGGATCATTTGGTCTTACTCATGTCATGGACCAGGTGTTGCTCGTGCAATTCTAGAGGTTGATTACATAGGAAATTTCTTTTGATTGCCGATGTCAATGCATCCCCATGTCTTCTGCCAGCATCAACAATATGGGAATTGTTTTCACACATTTCCTAACACCTCCCTATCCTACTTCCCTGACTTACATGACAACCGATTTCTAAAACATGAGCAATTTGTTGGCCTTCTCGAGCTAGATACAAATATTGAATATTGACAACTTTCTTCTTCTATTTCTATAAATCCTTACAACTGAGTTCCATTATGTGGTATCGTGGAGCACTCTTATTTTCGGGAATAACCTATTAACCGGAGGCCCAACCCAGAATTGCTATTTTTTGCCTGTTTTAGGGTTTCGAAGAAAAGGAATATCAAACGGAGTCCAAACGGAATGACACCTTCGGGAACGTGATTTTTTCATCGAATAAACTCAGGAGACCTTGGACCCTATGTCAAGGCAAGTAACAGGAGGCCACAGGTAGGGGGAAGCGCCCTAACCTACCAGGCGCGCCCCCCACCTCGTGGGCCCCTGTTGCTCCACCCGACATACTTCTTCCTCAATATATATATACATAATATATATATATATATATATATATATATAATATATATATATATATATATCGTACCCCCAAACGATCAGATACGGAGCCAAAACCCTAATTCCACCGCCATAACTTTCTGTATCCACGAGATCCCATCTTGGGGCCTATTCCGGAGCTCCGCCGTAGGGGGCATCGATCACGGAGGGCTTCTACATCAACACCATAGCCTCTCCGATGAAGTGTGAGTAGTTACTTCAGACCTACGGGTCCATAGTTAGTAGCTAGATGTCTTCTTCTCTCTTTTGGATCTCAATACAATGTTCTCCCCCTCTCTTGTGGAGATCTATTCGATGTATCTTCTTTTTGCGGTGTGTTTGTTGAGACCGATGAATTGTGGGTTTATGATCGATTCTATCTATGAATAATATTTGAATCTATCTGAATTCTTTTATGTATGATTGGTTATCTTTGCAAGTCCTCTTCGATTATCAATTTGGTTTGGCCTACTATATTGATCTTTCTTGCAATGGGAGAAGTGCTTAGCTTTGGGTTCAATCTTGCGGTGTCCTTTCCCGGTGACAGTAAGGGCAGCAAGGCACGTATTGTATTGTTGCCATCGAGGATAACAAGATGGGGTTTTCTTCATATTGCATGAGTTTATCCCTCTACATCATGTCATCTTGCTTAAGGCGTTACTTCAATTTTTACTTAATACTCTAGATGCATGCTGGCTAGCGGTCGATGAGTGGAGTAATAGTAGTAGATGCAGGCAGGAGTCGGTCCTACTTGTCTCGGATGATGCCTATATACATGATCATACCTAGATATTCTCATAACTATACTCAATTCTGTCAATTGCTCAACAATAATTTGTTCACCCACCGTAGAATACTTATGTTCTCGAGAGAAGCCACTAGTGAAACCTATGGCCCCCGGGTCTATCATTATCATTCAGTCTCCTATTACTTAGTTATTTACTTTGCCTTTATTTTACTTTGCATCTTTTATCATAAAATACCAAAAATATTATCTTATCATATCTATCAGATCTCACTCTCGTAAGTGGCCCTATAGGGATTGACAACCCCTATTTGCATTAGTTGCGAGGATTTATTTGTTTTGTGCAGGTGCGAGGGACTCGCGCGTAGCCTCCTACTGGATTGATACCTTGGTTCTCAAAAACTGAGGGAAATACTTACGCTACTTTGCTGCATTATCCCTTCTTCTTCGGGGAAAACGAACGCAGTGCTAAAAGAGGTAGCGTCGCACCCTTGTACCTATATATGTGCCTAGTGCACGATCAATGAGAATATCGATGCACACAATCCCTTCTACAGGAAGAGACAAAAAATATTAGCAGGCCATCAGTGAGCTTGATCGCACCTAGCCAATCGCCCTGAAGGCTGGTAGTTATTATATATCGCACGTCGTATATAAGAACGACATGAGCGTTCATATATGAAACTCTAGAGGAATATGAACAAACAGGTTACGAAAAAAACACGTCTATTGGGCCGGCCCAGTTGCGACCGCAGTCAGCAATTCCGGGATTCAACATGCCATGTCGACAATCCTTGTTTGGAACTCTCTCAAGGTTCAAAATATACCGGACCGGATAGTTCGATGTGTTGATTTCCGGGAGTGAAAGTTCAGGATCGATTTAGATTTCTCTACAAGTTCAAGGTTTGTTTTCAACTTTTGCTTCTGTGAGTCGTACACGAGCACCTGAACGGGTTGGTCGTCATCTGGGAGATGCACGAGTCTATCAGACAGCAGGCACAACGAACCCAATGCTCCAGTTAGGCCGGCACCTGGCGTACCAAGACCTTCGCTGCTCCGCCCCATCCTTGTCGCGCCACATGATACATTCTTGTCAACTCCTTCTGCGACCTTGAACCACAGAGGCCAACTACATGGTGTCAAGATGGTGCACCAAGACCATTGCCCGACGGTGCCCGGCCTTCTTCCTCGACAACAACGCCTATGGACGGTCTACAACCTTGATGCCGGCGACCTTGCCGAGCTTGGAAATGGGCTCTGCAATCTGGCAAAGCCTTTTCTCTCGGTTGTGAGTTAGTGAGGCACAAAAGATCTTTTCTAGGCAGTTATAAATGTTGAAGCTGGCGATGAATTCATATGTGAGTCTAATAAATAAATGCATTTCTATCCACATGTGAGACCAGTAATGAGCTTTCGTTATATTTTCTATCCACATATGGGACCATACAAATAAATAAATAAAGATCTTTTTCTATGTGCTTATAATTGCAATTCAAAATGTTATAACACTATTTATCTTGCAAAATACGCACTATGACCGCTTAGATTATCAACCGAATGATGGATGAGCTTTCGCTATATTTTCTCTGTCTTTTTAATCACGAATCACATAACAGCCACAAGACATGACATCTGTGGACAATCTCTTAAGCCCCGGGGCATTGTGCTAGTATCTTGAATAATTCCGTGACCGATGGAAGAAGGGATAATCATGCCTTGGTGTCCACCACTTGGGGTGTTGGCGCTGGCGCATATGACCATAGGCATCATATGAGAAATTTTGTATTTTTTTGCTACAAATATAAATTTTATGAGGGGTTTTATATTGCACTTTTAACTTGCATGTTGTTCCATGATGCGCTGTGGATGAAATTTTAGCGACAGAAGTAATGGTTGATAGCATGCCAATGGTCGCAATGCCACGGTCCACCAACCATCCAATCACATCAATGTCTGTGGAGAGCGCATGTGAGATCAAATGCGGATGTGGCCCATGCATTGAGGAGGGGGGGGGTGAGAGCTGCATCTTGATGTTGATATATGAGGAGAAAAAAATGAGAAGTGTCGTACAAATGTTGCAAAGTGGATGAAGAAGGCAAATGTGGCAATGCATGAAGGTGGGAGTTCAGATACGAAAGAGTTGCATCCAAGTATTTATGGAGTTCAATTTAGATCCAGTTATCCAGGATTGTCTGTAGTGAAACTGTTTAATTCATCAATGATTGGCTGATTCAACGTACATGTGTTGATAGAGGAGTATTCTTCCTCTTTACTATAGAATAGAATCTCATCAGAAGTCGGGTACGAAGTTAAAGCTCCTTGTATAGGTCGCCTTTATAAGAATCGGGTTTATGGCGATAGCTGAATTGACTATAACTCATACTCCTGTTGATCTATGTCGTGGAGAGTTAGGATTTTATCTTGTTGTGTAAGATGTAGAGAACACGCTCATACAGTAACTTGACATGAGATAATACACTAAAAATATCACGGTTGAGAAATACACAGTGCACCAATGACAAAATTTCTTTTCCCCAACATATACTCCATTTATTCCCTTTTGTAAGATTTAGTAACACTCGGGCGTTGTCCAATGACACATTCCTATAAATACCAAATGACACTATATAAAAACCATATATACGAAAATAACCTTTTGAGTTTACTCTTAACATAGTCAAATGTTTTAGACATTTTGAAAGCTTCATGGAATATATATCATAATTCTTAATCCAATTTTCTCATACAATATATCATACATAGTATTACTTTACAAAGTATAGCAATGTATGTACATAAGATACATCTTCGTACACAATTTACGGGCACATATGAACTATACATAGGATATGGGGACCTTAGTTGTTTGAGAACTGTGCATATGCATGATTAGGTCGCATTTGGCTATCTTCCTATTTTGTTGGGTAAGAAGGCTCCATGGCAAGACCACACATGCCCTTCTTGTCTGCAATGTCTTTCTCCATTCTCAAGTACCCATCTTCGCCCCAAGTTGTGCCCCATGAATTCTTCATCAACCAATAGCTCGTGCCATCACTAGTCTTTCCATATCCAATGGCTGCAATTCCATGGTCCAAGTCAGTGCCGCAGGACCCAGTCATCACCCCACCAGAGTAGAATTGGAACGTCATGTCTCCTCCGTCCACAGCTACAGACACTGGTTGGTTTGCCACCGCCTTCATAAGGGCACCCTCGTTATTGGCAGGCACATCCTCAAAGCCGGTGATGGTTGCGGCACTGTTGGATCCAGCCTTGCACTTGCCATCAGCTGCAGTATATGGGTAGCTTGACTCCATAGTAAGGCCTCCATTCTTGATAATGAATTTGAAGGCATCATCCATGAGTCCTCCCTCGCAGCCTTGATCTTGACCATGAACATCACAGTCAACCAACTCCTGCTCCGACAGTGAGATCAACTTCCCGGTTTTCAGTTTTACAATGCCCTCTGTCGCGGCAACAGAAGAAAATGCCCAACAGCAGCCTAGAAATAATTTTGTTGTTATAGTGTTATCCAACAAAATATTAACACATATATGCCGTGCATCACAATGTTTTTTTACTTACCACACTGGCCTTGATCCTTGACAGGAGTGACGGCTCCCTTGGCCCTCCAGTCCATCGTTGCTGGAAGGGCATCCAAACTCAAATTCTCATACCTGAATCCAGAAGAAAGAACTCTCATGGAGTTTGCTTTGAATCCCTTGTTTGTGTTGGTTGTCTTGAACTCATCATTTGTGACATCAGCAAATTGGTTGACGCCAAGCCAGAACTTGTGATTTTGGGCATTGAATGTTTCAATGAACTCGACGTTGCCTTTGAAAACCTCGAACCGACGTGCCTTCTCAGTGGTGTCCTTGTACACACGGCCATACTGAGCCATCCAGTTCTCATGCTTCGCCACCATCAACAAGTCATCATTCAGCTCACGAGCTGCAATGACTGTACCACAGAGGCAGATGCAACCGAGGATGGCAAGAAGCAAAGCCTTGTGGATGGCCATCTTCGGTTAGGTACCGAACTGCAATGACAGTACTGTAGCGGCAGAGGCAACCTAGGATGGCAAGTGTCTGTACTTTGGTCTGGTTTGTTGGATGGCACTTGGTGGTATATATAGTGTCAAGTACGTATTAAAAATAGGAGACTGAGAGATACGGTACGTGTTTGTACGAAGTTATTTTGTGGAAAAGGGCTTGTGCGTTGCCGTGGATTATGGTGGCCGGCTAGTGGTATAAAAATGACGCACACATCTGATTGGACGGCCACATTGTATAAAAATGATACGGCAGAACAAAGAAGTACGCTTGGTGTACATCTGATAGCAACTCCTGCTTGTTTATGTCGGGGTGTACATCTGACTGACAGTGATCCCTGCTTGAGAGATTTATTGAAAGAAAGAAGAACCGTGTCCATGAAAATAAATTTTCAGAAGAGTACCGTGGACGTGACACCAGTTTGTACAAAAGAATCAAGTAACTGCTTTGATACGTACCGTTAACCCGCCCTGACAAAAAAATATCAAAACAAATACTTGAAAAATTCAAAAAATTCCAATTTTTGTGTGTAGAAGATAATTTGATGCGTGAGGTTCGCATCAATTTTCAAATCATTTGGACATCTGAGCAGCTCTCGGCAAAAAAGGACAAATTCAGGGTATGTAAAAATGTTTACTGTTCACACACTGTTCCGACCCGATTTGTCTTTTTTTCTGAGAGTTCCTGAGATGTTCAAATGATTTAAAAATTGGAGCGAAACTCACGCATCAAATTATCTACCACACAATTTTTTTTGGAATTTGTCTAGTGTTTGTTTGTTTTTTTACTGACCAGATGCAAATGAGTCTGGGCACAGGAACGCTGCACTCGTATAAAACAACATAGATATGGACTTTTATTCAACTAGGAACCGGTGAAATTTAAAGGCAATCCCATTTAGTTCGGTAGTGTTACTTGCAACATTTTTTTAACCTGGAACACTTTATCTCTACACTGTAAGGTCTGCTGGTATCACCATAAAATAAGTAACCCATATAATCCACATTGTGCTCGGTTAATTAAGAGGACGGGGCATCGACCCGTTGGCTGAGCCCCGAGACTCGAACACGCGGTGCTCATGGAGTTTCTCCTATAAAAAAAATGCTAACGAGGGTTATCCCTTGGTTGGTCTCATTTTTTTGCTCGGTTAAATAAGTGGTCATGCCAAACTTGATCCATACTGAAACGAAACAAAGCATGCACTTTAATTGAACTCATGTTACCACCGCAAAGTACAAGATAAAAGTTAAAAAAAATGAAACAGGTTGGACTTGATCGTCGCAGCAAAAAATAGGCGCTACTGCGGCTGCCCCGTATGTTCAGAACAACCAGCACAGCGGGATCGCTTCATGCCAGCAAGCCAGCCGCTTGTGTACGACAGGTGGCACACAAACTATGGTATCATCCCGGTCGTTATACGGTGCTTCTCAGGCACGAGGGAGTACATTTATGTAACCCACATCAAGACTGTGAAAGGCAGCCCGAAATGATAAGGTCCCCGCTATTGGGTGTCTGAGGGGTGCATTTCTGGAATATTGATCGAAGGGCGCTAATTTACTACAGTATTCACGAAGAGAAGCGACGAAGAAAATGACTCCATAGGGAAACATGCTTACATTCGCACATATTAGATAATTAAAATGACTCCATAGGGAAGCATGCTTACATTCGTGTGGCCACAAACATAATTAAAATGACCATCCAACGCTGATCCCCAAACTGGCCGCTGATTGATATTTCCAATCATGAGCTCCACAAGTGCATCCGGTTGTTCCCCAGCTTTGGAACTGTCGGTGTCACCGGATCCGGACACTTCAAGCTCGTACACTAGTGCCAATGCGGGATCCAAATGGATGGAATGTGTCCTCTCCCTGTGTAGTCGGAGCGCTTACCCTTCTGGTCCCATGAATCTCTTACAAGATGAGATTACTCCATATCTCTATCACAGGATGGGACAGCTGAGTGGATCGTGGGGTAAGAAGGAGGATGGTCAAGCGCTATGGGAAGAGATAAAGGCTTAACATAAAGCAGAGGCCCGTGAGTTGGTTGGAAGTAACCATGCATGTTTATTCACTGGATAGCTGCACAGATGCTCCACGTTTTCCTACTTTTCCCAACACCTCCCAATCCTACTTCTGTGATATATTGACCGTCAGGTTTCACAAACATGCGCTAAGAGTAAATAACCTATAATATCTAGCAAGGAGGTGATCCACTGAATACTCCATCCATTCCACAATGTAGTGCTTCCTCTATCCACGTGCTTCAATTTTGACTGCAAATTTAACTACCACGACCGATTGCGGCGACAACAAAAATTATATTAGTGAATTCGTATTCGAAAGAAGTTTTCAATTATATAATTTTTTCTCCCACCGCAGTTGGTCTTGTTGGTTAAATTTATGGTCAAAGCTGGACCTCGGGAAGCGCGGGCACACTATATTTTGGAATGGAGGGAGTATTTTATAGGCTTATTACTTCATTTCAACCAAGTTGAATTCTGTCATATTCAATAGCACGCTTCACTTCATTGCCCCTCTCCTCCTGCTTTATATATAAGAGAGAAGCCATAACTTGCAGTGATTATATTCACCAAACTACTGTACCTGAGTCCGTGATGATTAGTTGAGCATGTGCCTTACCTCCTACAAAATACAGATCACGCCTCCTTCCTCATTGTTAGAGTACATAAACATAATGTATAACAATAGGACAGAAGTTCGTTCAAACTTTATCATGCACACAAGTTGATTGAAAAAGCATTGGCATTAAAATGAACCTTCCATGTGTGACCTCAATGTAGCATCGGAAAACAGTAGCCCGCTCAACATACTCATTTTATAAACCCTCAAAATGCAACTATCTATTGGGTCCTTCTCAAATACAGTTCTGATACTAAACTTGTCAAATTGTTATTAGAGATGGTCCTAAAGAGATGCGTTGGCTGCTTAAAACGAAGTTAATTTGTGTGGTCGCATTCATCGACGCTTCCTACTTTAAGCGCTTGCTAATTTTAGCGCAAAACCATATATACATCACATGTTTTCAATATACTATGTTTCCTTTCCTAACTTACCTGAATTACATTATTTGAAGTGGGACATATTAAAATCAATAAAGAAAATTCACATCAGTGTGTTTGGGCAGTACATTGACATTACTCAGTCAGTGTCTCCCTAAACTTCCTGAGCATGCATAGTAATTTCTTTCCTCGGTTTGCTGAAGTTTGAATTTTCCTGAAGCCGCAAATTTATGAACAATATGTAGTCTACTATTGCATATGTGCTATGAGAGCCTCTTACCGGCTATCCCCTCTGCTTGTCTTGGCTCTCATCTCGGTTTTACTACTATTTAGTCAAGCTTGATAAAATCCATTAGTTGAACATGAAGGAAGAGGAAACTTATTTTCATATACAAGTACCGGACGGATAATTTGACCTATGGTCAAGCAAACACTAAGGAGAATTTTTCTGTACGACGATGTTTAGTTCATCAGTGCACATTTGCAAAAAATATGTACAAATGTAATTAGGGGAGGACGTGTTTGCTTAGCTTAAGTGATAACCGTTAGAATTAATAATTCTTGGTCATGCAAGTCAATCCGTGATGAAACCAACCACGTAGATGTCTCAGTTTATATCATTTGGTTAGGTAGTATTATAATAAAAGAGAGATCTCTAACACTTCAACGTAGACAAAATTCTAAAGGAGAAGTGATATGCATAACATTCTTATTGTATCTGCACTGAATTTCTTTCCTTTTTTGGACTAAACGTTCAACCTGTGAATACCAGGATCCTACTTTACATAATACCCAAATGGGGAATGAACAGCCTATCCGAGCCGTTTTTGCTCAAATCCTTCTTTACATATTGATTCATCCTTCATTATCTAGTCATCAACATGTGCCTACCACACGTTCTATTTTTTTCTTTTCATTTTTTCCTCGAATAATGTTTCAAACTTTTGCTGATGTTCGATTATTTTTGAAGCATCTTACATAAACTTTAGCAATAAATTTCTAGTTGGAGACCTTTGGTCCAGAAAAAGGAGTCCCTAATTTCTAATTACGATACATAGTTATTTTCTCTTTGTTTTTCCGTTTCATTTTGGAATTGCTCCTTCCACACCTGTAATAGCATAACTCACATTAGATTTTTGTCAGTGTATTTTTGTATATTTTACTCCCTCCGTTCACAAATATAAGATGTTTTGTATATTTCAATGTGGGACTACATACGAACTAAAATCAGTGAACAAACACACTAAAACATGTCTATATGCATCAAATTCAACTTTTTTAGAACATTTTATAATTGTGAATGGATGGACTAGAAGTTTTTCCTAGAAAAAGGGTGGATTTTTATTCACTCTAAATTGAGTATCATGGAGACACAAAAACAATGAGCACCAACATACACACAGAAAAATGACACCGGCAACTAACAAAGTCAAACAAGACCGAAGTTATGTCCTGATGGAGTAAAAAGAAACAAATATCTGAAGTGATAAAAAATGATAAAAAATTACACTGGCAACAATATCCTCATCGAACATCTCTTAACATCACTAGCACAACAAAATAGATTCTTCAACAACACCTTGAGAAAGGGAACGACGCTGAAGCGTCGCCATGCTGGATCCAACAATCGAAGGCCAAATCATGAGTTTTCACCCTCAAGAACAAGTCCAAACAAATCTGAACAATTCCTTTAACAAGGAAATGACACAAGAAACATCGCCAGTGCCAAATATAACTAATAAAGCCAGACCTCGAGTTTGCACCTAGAGCTCGAGACTATGCTTGAGAAGCACCACCAAATCCAAGTTATCATTTGATGTCTCCACCACTTTCTGTGATCCAACACCTACATGCATAACACGGTATTGATGTGCGATGCCCCACAAGTGAAGATCGTCCTCGCAGAAGCAGGCAGTCGAGCTACGAGCCTATGTCGAAGGCCGGCCGCCACTAAGAGCTCCGAACAGTGAAGGTCGCCATTGCACATTGCAAATGAGATTTAAGGAGGAATTATAAGACGCCATCAAATCCGAAGTCGTGATGCTACAGTAGTCTCTCACCATCCTCGCCCAAGTGATCACCGCCATTCTCACCAATGGACTCCACGGTCTCAACATCGACGGTGGACGCCTCCTTTATGTTGATGCACCTTCTTTTGTTTCCCTCCGAGCCTCCAGCTATCCACACCATCCTAATCAGTTATGATCTCCCCCGTGCCCTCTGGCCCCTCCCGTGTTAACACCTACACACGTCATTGACCACTGATGGCACATGCACAATGTGATCAAGCGCACATATAGCACACCCACGCAGAAAACAGCAAGCCCACGCACGTCGGACAACACAACACACTCACCCATGGCACATGCACTGGTTCACGCACAACACAACCACACACTTCACATGTCACTCTGAATATTGATTATCACAGACCGCCACTGCAGTGCCTCCCACCCCCTCTCTTGCCCGTTATGCTCCGCATCCTCTTAATGCGACATTTTGAGTTAATAAAGCACTTCCTTTATTTGCACTCTTCTTCACAGCACTGCCACTCCCATTCTGCTTTACAAATATAACACTTACTTCCTTTATTGACATAAAGTGAATAATTCAGTTGTGAAAGAATTTTTCTAAAGAAACCCGAGTAGGTGCACATTTCAAATTGCATGCAATTTTAGGTTCATAATCGTCATGCTTTGTACATAATTTTTTGTGCGGCTTCAAGCTTGTGTCATGTAATTTGGTCCTCTTAATTCGAAATAAAATGTTCTCCACTTACCTAATTAGATATATAAATGCTTTCATACACTATGCATCACCAACGAAAATTTTATGTTACTTTGAAGGGTGCATAGTAAGTGGTTAAGTAAATGGCTCTCAGATTAAACTACCATCCATAGATTATACTTTTAGTTTTCTTCTTTAATTCATATATATCCTTACAACTGAGTTCAGCTCCGTTGTATCCTTGTGCACTCTTCTTCACATCGATGCCCCTCTAATTCTGCTTTATAAGTATAACACTTACTCGTGACCACGCGCACCAAACCACTCTACCGAGACTCGATCAACTTGACCACGATTCTTACGAACTACATAGTAGTTATCGTACATATTTTCTCAATAGATGCGGGATGGACTAGGGTGTAATCTAGGCCATACCTTATCGATCTAACTATCCATATCTTGGTTTCACAACAAATCGAGGGCACAATGCTAGCTCAAAAGCAAAAAAAATGAACACTTCCAAAAAGATATCGGATAATGAAATAAGCAAGCAACAATTCAGGTATTTTAATTAGCAATCCACATTTTATAATGATATTAATCATGATAAACTAATAGATATGTTTTGTGAGCAGGCAAATGAATTAAATATGAAAATAGGTAAGCAAAGGCTATTGATATAAAGAGCAAGCAATTATTAGCGGTCTGATATGATGTGCCTGATTTCTAATGGATTCCACTAGAATTAAAAATCTCATACTTGTCAAGGATCCAAATTTGTGTCGAAGAAAAAAATCCTACTAAAAAACAGAACTTTCCTTCGACAGGGCAGAGCTAGATGAAAATACACCAGTGTTCTTTTGGTCAATTTTTAGGAAGATAGTTCCAACAAAACCAAAAATCTATATGTATGTAGAAAAAATGTGGCAATTGCCATTTATTTTAATGGTATTTATTTCTACGTAAATCAATTTTTATTACAAAGTGGTCAAGTTGAATTAAAGAACCTTTATCTACCAGAATTACGAGCAATTTTAAGTTCAGAATTGCAACACACGCTGCACACATTTTTTATGCAACTTCAAGCTTGTGTTGTGTAATCTGGTCTACTTTATTAGATAGAGAAAGTTCTCTGTTTTATCTGATTAGACATATAAAAATGTATGAAATCATATACATAAATAATGAACATCTAGCTATATCTTGAATTTCAAGAGTACACATGATGGCATATAACCACCAACACTTCAACCTGTCAATTCCATATAGGATGCTCTAGAACTCACATACAAAAGAAATCCACGATTAAAAAATAAAACAAAAAATAATTAAAGTGACTTCCTGTTAAACCAAAAAAATTGAAACATGTGCTAATTCTATATATGGTTGCAATAATAGTGGTCGGAATTCAGGACCTAAGTAGTGGAGATAACATATAAACAAACAGTGAACAGAGCAACTAGCGATGGGATAGTATCTAGGTGTGCTTATTGCAGGCTTGCAGCAGTATCCCTTCCACCATCCAACCAGCGTCACAACAATCCGGGCACAAAGCTGGAGAGAGGAGCTGCGCTTTGGCATGGATGAGCAGGAGATGGGTGAGAAGATTGGGAAGCATTTATGGGATACAACTGGCCAGATAGAAGTCATGTGAGTAATACCGCTGGCTGGCTTCCGAGTAGAGGGCGCAACTTTTGGCTGTTTTGTATGGTAATTACTTCATGGGATCATTTGGTCTTACTCATGTCATGGACCAGGGTGTTGCTCGTGCAATTCTAGAGGTTGATTACATAGGAAATTTCTTTTGATTGCCGATGTCAATGCATCCCCATGTCTTCTGCCAGCATCAACAATATGGGAATTGTTTTCACACATTTCCTAACACCTCCCTATCCTACTTCCCTGACTTACATGACAACCGATTTCTAAAACATGAGCAATTTGTTGGCCTTCTCGAGCTAGATACAAATATTGAATATTGACAACTTTCTTGTTCTATTTCTATAAATCCTTACAACTGAGTTCCATTATGTGGTATCGTGGAGCACTCTTATTTTCGGGAATAACCTATTAACCGGAGGCCCAGCCCAGAATTGCTATTTTTTTTGCCTGTTTTAGGGTTTCGAAGAAAAGGAATATCAAACGGAGTCCAAACGGAATGACACCTTCGGTAACGTGATTTTTTCATCGAATAAACTCAGGAGACTTGGACCCTATGTCAAGGCAAGTAACAGGAGGCCACGAGGTAGGGGGGAGCGCCCTACCCTACCAGGCGCGCCCCCACCCTCGTGGGCCCCCTGTTGCTCCACCGACATACTTCTTCCTCATATATATATA